>NW_007577792.1:208452-216083 GCF_000690725.1 Stegastes partitus
GCTCTAATTAAAAAATGCAAAGCGTTCTACACAGAAAGTTGTAGACATTAGTGAGAAGTGTGGTGCATAAATTAATCAGCGTGTTAATTTACTTTATTTCCCTGTCACAGAAACAATGCAAAGCAGAAACACGTTTGTGCTCCGACAATATTTAAGCCAACGTGGCTGATTCAGAAATAAAGCCATTATTCGCCTGCTTACCATCAGAGGGCCAGTTAGTAATGAGCTACGGCGCCGCTGATAGAGATGCATTGCTCTCCGCTGGGGCCACTGAAAATTTGTCCAAGCTTAAATAAAATGGGAATAAAAATAATTGATTGGAAATCAATGCACATACATCATTCACTCTTTTGTTAAAAGGAGAAATGGAAGGAAAGAGCGAGGGAAGGGTGGTGGTGGTGGTGGAGGTGGAGGGGGGGAGCTCCTGGAAAATCGATATTCATTCGAATCATAAATCAGAATTGAGTCAGCGCTTGTGGGGAGGGGAGATAATCATTGGCCTGGTTTTGGATTACACACTTCACATGGCTGAGGCTCGTCCAGCCTGCAAATGTGTTCAGCTTAACCCCCTCCACACACGCCACAGACGTGACGGTGAGATCCTCTCATTGAAATGCATTGACGGTTTAGCGCGACGTCGGCCTTACGTGCCACGTCTGGGGACAGATCAACATGTGTGCACGATGGGTCGCGTGGTGTCAGCCCCATCGGTGAAGAGCCTCTGCCTCCCGGCGGCTCTTGACCTTGACGATGAAGAGTGGGGCCCCCGCCGCCGCCGCCGCCGCCGCCCGCATGTGTGTGTTTTAGCCGAGCGGACATGCACGGGATGCAGCAATCAGTCAGGACGCTCTTGTGATGTTTGGTGATGGAGGGTTGTGGATTGGTTTGTGCGCTTGCATTCAGAGCAGGCCGATATATCAGTTTGCTGATATACTGGGTTGGAAATCAATATTGTCCACCTCCAGTATGATGGAGGCTCTGCCCTGATCACAGTCGCCCTCAGACACCGTGTACGATGGATTTTTCTTTGTTTTCCGGGCCTGCGAGGACACCCTGGGCTTGGGAGGATTCCACGATAAGTTGGTGTTTTTGTTTATTAATTGGGGGACGGCGCATTTTAATGCCATATTAATCAACACTGACCTTTAAAATACATCAGTTTAAATATGCTGAGGTTAGCTCAGTGGCTAATTTGCATCAGTGGTTCCGACATAATTAAAAACAATGTTTTGGTCTTAATGTTACATTAGTTTATGTGTGTGCTGTTTATTTATTTAATTTATTTATTCTTACATTGTTGTGGGACAAGTTTTAGTTTAAAGAAAAATGAAACAACACTGATCAACATGAGGCCGATTGTTTTACATGTGTGTTGATTCCATCAGAGTTAACTTAGTGCCACCAGGTCAGATCACTGAGAAGGAGAAGACAATGGGTGGCATTGCTGTCTAATTTGACCAAGTATACCTCCAAATTTAAACCAGATAATGTGGGCAGTAATTTTGAAATTAGACACGATGTCACCCTTCTATCATAATATAGTTTCCCCCCCTTGTTAATAAAATAGGTCTTGAAAAATGGGGCTGGTATGGTATTGTTGGTCATTTCACTCCTTTGAGGACATTCATGGTGCCCAGATGATGTATCCAACACTGACTCCAAAGATTCGCTGATGATTTGTTGTTTTTTAACTAAAATATATCAAGTTTATTTTAAATAACCATGAAATTCAATGTGACTTCATGACCCCCTGAGGACGAACTGGAACAACTTTGGTGATCCGTTGATATTTACTTTGTTCAATTCTTTCTGCTCTACTGAGGATGCATTCTCATACCACCATACTACCATACTGTATAGAATACCAGAAGCAGATTTAGTACGTAATGTAGTGTGTCAAAAACAACTACAGTCATGACTCGATAATCCGACCCTTAACAATCCTAAACCTTGCTATCCGACAGGTTTTTAGGAATAACGGCGTATTATCTGACTGAACAATCCCACAGATTGGCTACGTTCACACTGCAGGACTTAATGCTCAATGAGGATTTTTTTTGCGAGTTCGTTCACATTTCCAGTTCAATACGACTTGTATGTGATCTGCTGTGTGAACTTCATACGACCCAAAAGTGTCCCGCATGCACAGAAGAAGACACGACGACGTCACACGCAGCGAGCGTGCTCAGTGAAGTAAACATGGATGGTAACGGTGGAGCGGATCTTGAGATTTTAAAGTTATTTTTTTAAAGTAGTTGTCCAACTGGAGACAGCACATTTGCAACATAATCGCCCTGGTTGTGGTGGTATTCTATCCAACCCTGCTGCCGCCACTGATGGTGGAAACAGAACTGTGACCGCTAACTAAACTAGCATCAGCACCCAATATGACCTGTGTGTTCCGGCCACTTCCACCCCATGAGAGCGCTCCCCTGGGTGGAAGTGACCCTTCAAGCATCAAGCCCTCCTTGTATCTCGACCTCCGTCTTGACAATCCGACAGCCTTGCTATCCGACATAAAAGAAGGTTTTACATTTAGTGTCGGATTATCGAGTCACTTCCACTAACATCCTGCTACATCCTGTCTCATCTTGCGGTTTACCAGCCAGCATGTGTTTCTGCTGCGTTCTCTTTCTCAAACTCTGCTGTACGTTCATAGAATTCAAAGCCAATCCCAANTGTGATTTTTTCGCGAGTTCGTTCACGTTTCCAGTTAAATGCGACTTGTATGTGATCTGCTGTGTGAACTTCATACGACCCAAAAGTGTCCCGCATGCGCAGAAGAGGACACGACGACGTCACACGCAGCGAGCGTGCTCAGTGAAGTAAACATGGATGGTAACGGTGGAGCAGATCTTGAGATTTTAAAGTTATTTTTTTAAGTAGTTGTCCAACTGGAGACATCACATTTGCAACATAATCGGCATGGCTGTGGTGGTATTCTATCCAACCCTGCTGCCACCACTGATGGTGGAAACAGAACTGTGAGCGCTAACTAAACTAGCATCAGCAGCCAAGTACTGCCTGTGCATTCCGGCCACTTCCACCCCATTGGAGCGCTCCCCTGGGGTGGAAGTGACCCTTCAAGCATCAAGCCCTCCTTGTATCTCGACCTCCGTCTTGACAATCCGACATGAAAGAAGGTTTTATATTTAGTGTCGGATTATCGAGTCACTGCCACTAAAATCCTGCTACATCCGGTCTCATCTTGCGGTTTACCAGCCAGCATGTGTTTCTGCTGCGTTCTCTTTCTCAAACTCTGCTGTACGTTCATAGAATTCAAAGCCAATCCCAAACTACACTGTAATGAAAAAAGAAATTGCTTTTGCTGCTCTGTGCTTGTAAAATAAGTATGTCCATATAACTCTTTGTTTAATGCACAGACTGAACTTTTTCATTTTGTTCAGGGGCTTAACAGAAATCTGGACAAATGTGTGCATTTAGCTGTAAACTCCTGGTTTTTTTTAACACTTGTTTTTTATTTTATTCATGCAGTAACACACGATGTAGTATCTGTTTACATAATCAGGCTCACACATCGGCGAGCCAGTCAATCATTATAATCCATGGGAGTTCACCGAGCCAGTCACATCTCCGTTTTATGTGATTTTATTCGCACAAAGTGGCTCTAAATGTCAAATACAATTAAGAGACGAGGAAACTCTAAACAGGGATTAGGAGTAAATGATTGTGGAAACCCCCTTTTTAAAATTCTGGCATGAAACCTTTTCACAAAAACACAAGTGAAAACCGACCCCCCCAGCAGTGAGATCCAACGCTGAGCGTATGGAAGCGTGCAGCCTTGTGTACGGTGGAGGTGTTTTGACAACAGCTGTTTCCCGGTGACCATGCGGGCTGTGTCATACGGCCTTGAGGTTATCACTCAAGTGAATAGCAGCAAGAGTCTGTGATCCGCGGAGACGCTCCCGCCGCCCTCGGGAGTCTCTCCGCCGCCCCTCCACCGCGAGCTGGGCTTCATTCACCGGTACATATTGTGCCAGCCAAAGACTTCAAGTAGCGCTTTGTTTGGACATTGCAGTCACGCAGGGAGAGATTTCAGCGGTAGATCTTAAAAGTGCTGGAAAATCTGCAGGACAGTTCAATGGTCATTGTTTCACACAGGGTGGTGCATTCAGGAGCTGCAAGTTGTTTTTCCCTCCAGTGATGCCAGCTCCGCACTAAAGGCTACTACCATTATACGGGGTGGAGGAATGTTAAGCATTTTATTATTTTCTGCCAACCTCTGTGGGAACTGGCGCTCTCTGGCTGTTTCGGGGGGGGTGGTGGTGTTTATCGAGGCCACGGCATAAACACTGGCCCGGCCCACTGATTAGGGAGCTGGGATGTATTCATTGTACACTTTCGGGTGTGGGAGAGAAAAAAAAAAGGAGAGGGAGTGCGATGAGGAGGGAGAGGGGAGGTTTACGATCAGGTTACCATGACCGTGAACAGGCTGAGCTGAATGTGGTATTCTCAGACTCTTATGCAGGATCACCTATCACCTAGTTCTGGAGAGCACGCAGACACATTCCTGCTGCATTAATAAAAGCAACAGTGACTCATAGTTTCATAGCTGGTGTTATAAAAAAAAAATTAGCTGTAATGTGGTCGCCATTTCTACTTGGCATGAATTCAATTTGGTGTTTTGCAACTTTACAGGAACATTTTTGTTTTTAATTTTATTTTTTTTTTATCCTGAGGTCTGTTCTCTTCTTGTGGGAAATAAACAAAAGCAACATCCACGGCTGTAGAAGAGTTAGCGGAGGTGGTACGCCACCCACATCTGAGAACATTTTGTCAGGATCACTTCAGGTAACGTTAAAAGATCTTTTAGTCCAAAAGGTTATTTTAAAAAAGAATAAGAGCCCACCTCCGCTATGAAACACTGATTACAAAGCAGCCCATTGATTGTTTTATGATTTAGAATATAAAGCTTTTATTTTTGGTATCTTTCTACAGTCACTGTTTGCTCAGATATTACAGCCACCATTTATCTGTCATCCTGAAACTAAAACTAAGCCGTCATATGTTTACCTTCGTCACACATTAACTCTCTCGTTTCATTCACGAGGCCGTGTGACACAGAAACCTGTAGATGTGTCGCGTTATATCATGGATTAAATGGAAAAAAAAAAAAGAAGTCCAGTAAGAATAAAAAGCTTTGTTCCTCTTTTGTTCCTGTCTGATACCAAATCTGTGCCGTACAATGTGCCTGGAGTCGCCTCCCTCGCTGTGAGTTCACGTCTCTCGGTGAGCCGCTGACCTGGGACCAGGCCTCCGCCCGGGGGGTCTTTGTCCCCGCGCTACCGTGAACAATGCAACTCCGCTGCTCGCTTATCTTTCCGAGCTGATCTCTGCTCTATCACTTTTGGCTTCAGATGAGGGTCACAGATCAGTTTCGGATGAAGTCTTCCTGCTGCTGTCGGTGGTGACAGAAGTGAAAATAAGTACAGAGGAGCTGTAATAAATGCTTTGAGTGGGATTTCCCCCCCACACACTCTTCTAAGTTTGTAATGAATGACTCTCAGGTGTTCAAAGTGAAACAGCAGCAGTATGACTAATCCTCTGGTCATCACATTAAGCTTCCTTGTATGTGCGGGATAAGATTCATCAGAGCAAAGTTTACCGTAAAGAATGAACTTTGGAAAATCTTCCGTGTGAGGTGCTACTTTATCATAATTGTGTTTTTGTCAGGGAAGCTGATCAACGGCGGCTAATGCAGAGCGTGAACTTTAGGCGTCCGTGCTGTATAGGAAACACATCAGCTCTCCTGCACCTTTTGCTAAGGTCATGACTTTTAAAGGTTGACTCCAAACACGGACTTTGTTGACTCAGCGCCTGTCTGTACATTAGGACACAGATAGTGGGCAGGCTAACGGCCTGTTGTTGCCAAAGTAACAAATCCTACCCACTATGACCTCACCTACCGGTGAACGCTGGTGAACTTTGAACAGTTATGTCATTTATTTGATCTGTGTGTCATCGGCATTTCCTTTCACAAGTTCCTCCTCTCAGCACGCCCTCCCTCAAACTTTTATGTTTTCTTTCCCTATCAAAAGGAAATCCTATCCCGAAACCCCTTGTTTCCCTTCATAACCTCTCATGCCGCTGCTTTTGTTGTGCTCCATTGTGAGTTTTCTTTAGCATAATCGTTGCCATGTTAGCTCCAGCCTAAGCCCATTTTCCCAAGCTTACATAATGGATATTCTCAGAGAGTGAACACTTGAGTGAACGCTTTGATCTGAGGTGACCCGCACAGTGTAGGTTTCAGCTCCCATTTGACCCAACAATAACACAGCTAATTGCTCAAAAAGCTAAAAAAAAAAAAGGTGCAGTGATGCATTTCTGTGTACGAGGCCTGCTGCTGCTGCTGCAACAGAGACAGATTCAATAAATAGTCATTAAGGTTGCCATAAAAGCAACATGTGTTCCTGTTTGTACATCATCATCATCTGGTTGCTGCAGCAATCAGATGATAATCATCAGTGTTAGAGATTCTCTGCCTGCCTCTCTCACCCCCTCCTTCCCCTCAGCAGATACCTTTGCCCAGCTGAGAGTGACTCATTCATATCTCATGACTGCTTTCCAATGAAACTTGTTGTTCCAAGCAGCGGTTTCCGGGAAGCAGGCAAAGAGTGCTGAATTATACCATCACACCACCACCGCAGGCTCCAGGGAGAAGGGCTGACATAAACAAATACACCGAGCACAAACTGTACATACTAATAGCCCTAATTACTCGTCAAGCAGACGTTGATGCAGAGTGACGCCTGACTAGTTTCTCACTAAAGCTGCAAGTGTCTTTGTAGAGAGGAGGCAGGTAATGAGTTAGCTGTAATCCTGCCGACACCGTGAGCGCTAACGATACCTCTGCTGCTAAAACGACTACTTCACACTTCTTGTTTTTTTTAACTTCCGTGTGTCTTGTGTGCTGCTATTGATAGAGATGCTTCATATTCAGATCTTAAAGTAACAGCGCAGCATTTGTTTTCTTGCCGTAATTTACACAAAAGCTATAAATCATCTGTCATATCTGTATGCTAATTATGAAGCTAACAGTTACCAAGTAGCTGTAAAGTAATCCAAGGGACTTGTTAAAAAGTTAAAAAATGAACTGATTTAGACAAACGTTTTAAGTTGCAAGCATGATTTTGATGGTGGGTAGGTTAGCATATTAGCATTGATAACTGTACATATAATTTTGTATGTATTTAAAACTCAAATTTCTGCATTTGAAGCTAAATTTAAGTTGACGTAACTTAATGAAACGAGCTTGATGACCTCAATTTACTTCATTCAAGATCTTAAGTCCCCTCACATGTCTAAACCTACCTGGATAACATCAGACGGTTAAGACAGATATTTAAAAAGACATCTGAGTGTGCAGTAAAAGCTAAATCCACAAACTTAATGCAAGTGTTTGAATGCGATTTCATTTGAAGCTTTCAAAAAGACTGATGCATTATGTTGTTGTTGTTGTTGTTGTTATGGAGCAAACCTGGCAATCATGTTATATGCTGTTAGCTTAAGCCAGCTGCTTCTCTCTGTTTTCAGTCTTGATGCTAAGCTAGCAGAAGCTAGCAGGTGGTAGCCTTACATTTAGCATACAGACCTGAGAGGGGTAGCTGGCT
>NW_007577792.1:217089-231048 GCF_000690725.1 Stegastes partitus
ATAACAAGGATGCGGTCGATCGTATTTAGAGGGACGTGAAGCATTTTAGGTAACACAAGTAACTTTGAACGGTTCCATTTTCTTATTTGTATTTTAAAATACCGGAGAGGTGGAGCGAAGGCAGAGGTCAAGCTCATCTAACAGACTAAGAGAAGCAAGCTTTCATTTTCTGTAGACATTATGGATGCAGGTCAAGACGGCTGGATTTTTAACATTTCTTTGCAAATGCTTTGCCAACAAAGAAATCTGAATCAGAAGAGTGAATAAAAGAATGTTTTGCTGCCTTTTCAGCTCCACTAGCTAATGTTGGCTAAGTAGAAAATGTCACTTCATTCAAAGGCTTCCAGCGACTTTTAGGGTCAAATGTTTTCTTGTGTGTTGCTCAGTGCTCGAGTCGACCTCGTGAGTCCGTCAATACGCAGGTGTCGGCGCGTATCAATACAACTTTAACCCCAGCCGTCTGTTTTTATCGTCCACTCGTGACTTACGTGATGATTAAATCTTCAAGCGTTCAAAAGAAAAATGTTCATGAATTTCAACCGTATAATGCGATTAGCAAATATTAGATTTCCTCACTTGGAGGAAAACAAAGTTTCAGCGTCTTTCTGCTGCTCCTACAATATTATCAGCAACAATTAAAAAAGCAGTCTGGGCCCCGTCAGTGTTACATTATCTTCTACTATTAGATTATTTTCGCCAAAACATTAATATGCAAAATGTGTTGCAGGCTGCCATCCCATTTACATGTAGGTGGGTCATTTCACTCTCAGCGGTTTATATTTTATATGCTCGTCATCTTTTTATTTATTTATTTTTCTAGTTTTCAAGTACAGAAGAAAAAAAGGAAAACCCTCTTGCCTCTATCATGCAGTGCAGTAAATGTATAAAATGCATAATCTCAATAAAATATCGCACACAGGAAACGTGGTGACTTCTCACCACTGAGCTCTGATAACATTCAGGCCTCTTGTGGAGAACAAGCACTTCCCCCCCCAAACTAAATTAAACCTGTTTTAATAGTCACCGCCCTGACAGCTTCTCTGCTGCCCCTAACAAGCACTGAGTAAGACTCAAGTGTTCGTCAGCACACCATGTTGATGCTAATAATAAAGAATGTGTGAACCTGTTTCTGCCATGATCCCCAGACCAGTGTCACTCTGAGGCCCTGCTGCAGGACCGACACCGTGAGGCCGCCACAGAGCAGCAGCAGCAGCAGCAGCAGCAAGGTGACACCACAAGACAGACAGACGAGCTGGCAGACTAAAGCAGACAGGTAAACAGACAGACAAACAGGGCCGGGGCAATGCCCCAGAGAGCAATGACACGAGCCAGCGCCTCCTCGCTGCCACACACAGGCCCAGACCGAGCAGGCAGCCAGGCAGGAGGGGAGCGGGCGGCTTTCAAATGACTGAAGATGCGAGCGTAGACGCGCAGCACCCCGCTCACCTCAAACACACAGCCTGTAATGACTGGAGACATGGCTGCCTTCCCGAGGGAGGAAAAACAAGAGGAGGGAGGGGGGCACAGCACAGACGCTCTACAGCAGCTCTTCCCCAGCAAACCCTAATGGCTGGGGCTCAATAAACAACAGCAGTGGCAACAACAACCCAAATAAGCCATGACAGCGCGTGGGGGTACCTGAGCGAGGTTCTAATTGATCATCCTCGGCTGGAGACTTCCCACTCCTCGCTTCCATTGTAAGACATGCACGCCTCTCGTACATGCCACAGTCACACTTTCCCGTCGCGGCTATTCTTAGTGCAGGTGTGTTGCTGTACTGCTGGAATCCTCATTCTGAGCTCAGCTGCTTTGGCTGTAAACATATTCCTGAAACATTTATTCATAGAGAGAGTGCTCCTTATCTAGGCTGATGTTATGAAGTTGTCACACAGGACTTATTTCTGGAGCACAGCTCCACACTGTCAGCTAATGCAGACACGCAGTCAAAGCGTGTCCAACATAAGCCCGCAGCCGGCTGACCTATTGTGAGAATTAATTAACAGCCGTGGCAGATTTTAGCACAGTTATTTGGGACTTTCTGTACGTAGGTGTGATATGTGGGTCAGCGGGGAGCGACACGGCCGGGCGTCATGTCATGTCACGCTATCAGCCGGTGACAGCCGCTCAGAGCAGCCTCAATAAGCGCGCTGATCCCGGCCGAGCCTGCTGACCAGCACAGTTAACGTTCCCTCCCTTTACAGCCGCCTAATCCGGGAATTTAACAATGCGCCTGGCCTTCCAAACCAGGGATCAAATTCTCCCGGTTGACTCTGTATTAGCCCAGCCAGCACATGCGGCCCCGGCCCTGTGCCCACCCACAAAGCCGGCGAGCAGAAGATTCAACACCCTCGCTTCATTCTGCAGCTCTGGCCGCATGCAACGCCGAGCGGCAGAGGGATGTTCATAAGAGCTCCACTTCCCCTCTGTCTCCTTTCTTTCTTTACTTCCTCCCGTGCGTTTCCTCGCCCTGACACGGCGAACCTGTGGAAACCAATTGAGATGCGAGCTCTTTAACTTGCATTATGTTTCCTGACATTGACAAAATAAAAATTAAAAAAAAGGTGAGGCGAGCCGGCCGTGTTTGCGCACAGGCGGCGGGATGGAATCCAGGGAGAAAAACGAGGCGAGAAAACCGGACACATCCTGACATGCAATTAGGCTGCGGCGCACTTTGGGAGCTTTAGCAATTAGTGAGTGTCATTTTCAAGTTTTATTTTCCTTCGTCGCGGAGTCACCCTTCAGTTTGAGCTCCTAGCGCTTCAGCTCCGGCTATCACAAGGTCAGATAGAAGAGATACCCTACGCTGGTGTCGGAACCTCTCAGCTGTATGCGGTAATTACTGGTGTCCTTGATATTTGATGTGAAATGGGGACGGTAACCTTTAGTGTTTGCCTGTTAGCCCACCTCTCCCCCCCTGCTCTCGGTGCTCCTGCCCTCGATTCCTGCCACCTCCCCTCCCCTCTGCTCCTGGGAGTACGGATGGAAATCAGGAGGCTCACTTTGGAGGGAAATGTGAAGTGTGCTTGAGTGCCAGCTGGTGCCCTGGGATTGGTTAAACATCTACCGGCCAAATGGCGCCCTGTCATTGCTGTGAAGCGAGTGACGCCGTTTGATGGGACCTGCTGTCCGGGGGAGGACGGGCGAAAAGGGCGAAGGGCGCAGGGACGCACGCTTTGCTCCTATTTATAACTCCACCGTCGCCGGAGCTGGGGTTTGGTGCACGAGTTTTAATCAAATATTTACCACATTCAAGAAAATATCAAGTTTGAGGCATCGGATTTTTTGATGAGAACGCGGAGGACTGACTCAGCGAAAGTGGGATTAGGGTTTAAAGATCCTTAAGTTACTTACAAATTCTTAAAAGCACATGCACTCCTCCTCCCTCATTAAAAAACCCCAGAATCTATGAATATAAAAAAGGAGCTCATAACTGAACTCTTTTTTTTTTTACATTCTTGTCTGCAGTTCCACTAAATCGGAACCATGAGCGTCGTGTTTTTTATGCTTCCACCGCTGCATGACTGATGCTTGAGTTGCTGTAATGAATGAATGAGAATCAGCTGATCCCACCGCAGGATTCGCAGGAGGAGTTTTCAAAGAGGGTTTTATTTACTCAGGAATTAATAAAAGGAATTCACAAAAAAAAATAACACAGATGAGGAACTTGTACGCTGACTGATGGCACCGATGTGGCAACAAAGACAAACACGTTAATAAGTTTGTCATTTGAAATAAACATAATGACTACTTTTGGGGTTGCATCTTTTGCTGACTTATCGCTCCATCAGCGCCAGGAGGAAATCAAAATCTGAATAGCTGATTGTACCAGAAGTCAACTAAACAGGCTGCCAGCAAAACTAGATTAAACTATGAATATGATGCTTATCTGCGTGCTGAATGTAGAGTCGAAAGCCAACGAAACTAAATGAAGACTAAAAGAAAACCGAGGTGTGTGTGTGAGAGCGGGAGGATTGTTCGACAGCAGCCAAAAGGACGTTACAGAAGGAAAGGAGGGAGAGTGGATGTTCTGATCACAACTGTTCTGGGACTTGGTGGGCAGACTCGTTAACTCCTTTCCTTGTGAAGAGTTGTTGAAAAAAAAAAGAAGTGTTCTCATGTGGTTGTGGCCCTCTGGACCGACTGTGTGTGGAGGAGAGAAAACAGCACATTCAGTCAATCCATACAAAGAACCGACCGCTGAGTCCGTTCACCTGTCCGTGGAATTCTGTCTTCTTTTTCTTCTACATTAACAAACTTGAATATTCAGTTTTTTCTATTTAGTTAAGTTTGCAATCGAAGCCATTTTAACCCTTTAAGCTATTTTTCAGGCCTTTTCTCGTAAATGACATACCCATAATAAAAACAGTTTATCTCTGCAACCACAAGGTCTATTTGAATAATTCTTGTGTCATAATAAAAGGAACACTTGTAAGATTTGTTCACATGTGTAAATTTCAGTATATATGTTACTGGTTAAAAGTAAATGTAGATGGCACACACACAACTTTAAAAATTTCAGGTTCGCCTAAATAAAAAAAGCAGTTTTAGGATAATTATCTCTTTGTAATGATCCAGCTGCAGCTCTAAACCTCTCCAGAATCATATCACAATATGTGAACATTCTCCCTGCAAAGGTTGACTCTGAAAAAGTGAAGTTTGAAGTTTTTAGTCCAGACAGTTCAGGCGAGGTGACATTTTTGGACACTTTGGCACATTTTGGCACACTGGTGACCATCTGATTGTTCTTATGTACAAACTAGATATTTCACTTGTATATTTCTAATGGTGTTCAATACATCCAAATACAGCAGTTTTTTAGTTTTTTGGACGGCTGTGAAGCTCCCTTGATGACGCGCGGGTCTATCTCCGTGATGGATTGGCCGATTTCGGTGATTGAACCCTCCATCGAGGGGCCTCTCGGGCTTAAGGGGTTAAGGCAGAAACAGATCATTCCCATTAAAAAAAAACTCCTTTATACACAGATATGAGCGTTCAGGGTTGAATCCACAGAGGGACTTTATTTCCTGAATGAACAATCTGGCAGTCGCTGGTCTGCAGTCTGGCAGTTTTTCAGCCTGATTTCCCACAATTCTGCATGAGCTCACCTGCAAACGACAACAAACACGGTGCAGGTTAGAGAACGTGTCGTGTGGACTCCAGAATCTGTGGAGATCTAAGTTAATCGATCTCAGAGCACAATGACCGCGAGTAAAGCTGTTTTTTTGCATCTGTTCTTGTTTGTTGGGTAAACCTTAAACACACATGGAACAAACCAGTCCAAGAAGATCTCATTTACGGGGTTTCTGCATACGCTCACTCCCCAGTTGCTTGACTGAACGTACGGCGTGAGGTCAAAGGATTAACGGGGGATTAAATTGTGTAACGTGAGTTGACACATCATACCAAACAAACTGCCTGACTTTAAACTCAGATTAAAGATGAGATGAATGTGGATGAAAAGCATTCCAGTATCAGACGCTGCATAGTTAAGATCAGACAATAGAGGAGACGGCTTTAACCCAAGTTCTAGTATACTCACACATTTATATTGATAGAGAGAGCAAACAGGACAACAGGTACGCTACAATGTGGTCGAGCCGCGGTTCCGTTTGTTAGGTAATGAAACATTCTTGAGAGGATTTGCAGACTGGACTTGTGATTACTTGCTCATATGAAAGCTTATGCCGTAGCCAGAGAACTGAAACTCTACCATGGCCTGTAGCTACTAATTAGACTAACAACAGTGCCGCCGTCAGTCTCTGATGAGCTGCTTTAATTGGCAGAGCAACAATCGAGGGGGAAAAAAATAAAAATAAAATAAAAGCCTCATGGCCGTTACTACACCTGCGATGGAAGGAACTCCTCAGTCTGTTTATTTAACGTCAAATCGCACAAACCCCCGAATTGATTTAAGCTCATTATAATGAAAAGGACTCGGGTGTTTTATTTGCACACATCTGTCATTGCTGCTATCATGTCAGCGTGTTGTGCAACATACTTGAAATACTACGCTATAGAGACCCCACGTGACGGCATTCAAGTGCAAATGCGGCGCGTTGCAACACGCCGGCTGTTTTGACAGTCGGACAGCGTTATACGTCTCTCTCGAGCACCTACATCAAGTGTGCCAACCACCAAACACCCCCCCTCCCCGGCTGAACAGCTTATATAACGCAGCCTCACACTCATCAGTCTGCTCGTGTTTACGTTCGCCCCTCGCTGTTTTTCTTGGAGGTCCCGTCCCGAAAGGGAAGGAGGACGGAGAGGGGCGAGGCGCCGGTGAGCAAACATGCACAAACACCTGCATATCTGAGATGCCTGGCAGGAATTATCATCACAGTCCACTGTAAACATCTCTGGTGCACATGCTTAACAAAAGGAACTCCTGCCTTGTCTGCAAACAAAAAAAAAAAAAGTGGCAGCCGGGAGACGGTACGAGGATTGACTGGGATGGATTTCACCGGGGGCCTCGGTTGAGACTTGTCACTGGACGACATGGGGCAGAAGAAAGAAAAACACTTTTGTTGAAACATGTTTTAAAAGATATCCTATAAACAGGGAGGAGCGGGAATCTCTCATTGTTTGCTCACTGCACGGATAGAAAATATAGAAACTGCATCAATAAAAATATCACAACGGCGCTGCAATAGGCTGTAATATTGCGATTACAATTGGTCAGGGAATTCAGCAGTAAAATGATAATGGCTTTCCATTACAACCACGGCAATAAAGACATTTGCAGCCACATTATCTACACCTATTGATATATTTTTTTTTTTTGTCATTACTTTTTCAGCTAATTTCAAGTCAGCCGTTCTCTCCTATTGATTCGGTGTGAAAACAGAAGTGGTATGCGGCGATACGAAGGTGAAAGGAAGAGTGAATGTGCCGGAGCAACTGAGGTCAGCAGCTGCAGTCCGGTCGCGATCTCCATCTTCATCCCATTGTCCACCCGTGGGTGCCTGGCTGAATGGGAGCTTTTCTTTCTGCGCGATAAACTCCTGACCCTGAAGTATCTCCTCCCTTGTGCAAACACGCCGACCTTGGCTCGCCATTCAGCCGAGAGCCGCGGCCCGCTGAAGGAAGGTGACGCTGATGTATTCTGATAAGCAGATAGCATCCGCGGTTAAGTTGCAAGGGGAAAAGTTTGATAAACTCGACCTGGCGAATCCTGCTCCGTGTTTAATGGCTCTATTTTGAGAAACCAGGTCAATGCTTCTTGTTCTGGGAGAGCATCCTTCACTCCCAACCCAAAATACAACCTCTTTTTTTTTTTGCTTCCTCCAGGTGAGCATCGTTACCCAAAAACCAAGCCGTGTCAGGGCACGCCGACGAGTATTTGTCACAAGCTGCTCAAGCGGTGGCTGGTTATTATTTATGGAGTCTTGTTATAAAGTCTCATTGTTGATGCTCGCTTCGGGCACCCGCATGCATTTTCATCACGCGCGCTCATCTCCCGTCCTTTCATCAGACGTCGTTAGCATCGGGTTGTGACCGATGTTCCTGAAATCTCGCTGCACTCTCGGAGATCCTCTTGGAGGTGTTTTTTACTTCAATAAAATAAGAGCTGGGAGGAGGGGGGGGAGATGAAGGGAGCTTCGTGGGAGTGATTGCCACCTGCCACTTCATTCAACTGCATTTTAATCTGGGGTGTCTGGAGGAATCTCGTTCCACAAATGACTTCACTGGAGGAGTGGCGGCGCTGGAGGAAGGGGGAGTAGAGATTTGAGCTGCAGATACCTCGTAACAAATCACCTGGATATGAACTATTCGCTTTCTAATGGGAATCCGTATTCGTCTTCCCCTCCGAAAGCTCTCCTGTGGGGATGCAGATGTGCGACTGCTTTTATATCTTCTCCTTATCCACTTCCCCATCCGTGTACCCTAATCAAAACCCCCACATATTTTAAGGCCCTACACCATCCGCTCACTCATATTGAATTTCCATCGCGCCCGCCGTTGAGTTTATGGACCATCTTTGGGATTATTAATGACACCGCACACAGTTACACATATGAATATGGAGATCAGCCATATTGTGCATACGTTTTCCCATATAACAGAATTGATCTAAATCTCTAATGTCTTTTTTGACTGATGGCACCACCCTGCTGCTCAATGTGCTTTCTTAATAACGCGCCTCCCTCACCCCCATTATCAGCGTATTTAAAAACCCCCTAAAACGCCGCCGTGAATGATAAGTCTCCTCCACACAAACTCCTACTTCAGTTCAATCTGTGGCGTAGATAAAGAGGTCAACTTCATGCTACACGGGATCAAATTGAAGCCGTAACAGGTTTAGTTCTGGTGGTCCTTTTTCAATGTACAGAATTTGCGTTTTAGTCAGGCGTCTTGAAGGGCACCTTCATGCGCGTTGCTATTTCAGGAGCGCGCCGCTCTGTGCGTGCGATACCCAGACAAGATAT
Organism: Stegastes partitus; assembly: GCF_000690725.1. Taxonomy (NCBI): domain Eukaryota; kingdom Metazoa; phylum Chordata; class Actinopteri; family Pomacentridae; genus Stegastes; species Stegastes partitus. The sequence continues at coordinate 225,516 of NW_007577792.1, forward strand.
GTAGGATGAATTATTACAGTAAAGGGATTTTATTTATTAACTGGCCCGTGGAAGTTGGGAGCACGCCAACTGTTGCTGTTCCATTCAGGGGCCTATCATCTGTATTGTCGAAGGGCAGATAAATACTGTATGGCTGTATTCATGGTTACAGATAATTTATAGCAGCGCAGTCTGAATTTACATTGGCCCGGAATTAGACTGAAGATTGTTGGTGAACAGCCAGCATACGAGGGCTGACAAAGACACCATTATAGGATGTGCTGAGCTGGGTTTTTATATCTGGCAGGAAGGATACTGATAATTTGGAGTTTTGGTTCAAGGGGAGATCCACCAAGTTGGTAAGTGCAGTACCTTGTGTTGGGGAGTACTAGTCTGATTTGACTCTGGTGGACAGGAGAAAATAAGAAGACATCAGGAGCATGGAGATACATCTATAAGCCTTCACGAGAGACTGAAAGAGAGGTAGGAAGGGTTCACTTGTGGAAAGTGTAGGATTTAGTGCTTTAGATGGTTCATTCGTACTCGTGTTTGAAATTCAGGACATTCAGTCGTGCCAGGTCTGTAGTTGTAGAGATGGCGGTGCCAGTCCTTGGCCAGTATGTCCACCACTTTGACTCAGACTGAACTCTGAAATACCATACAGCCATTCATGTCCCCCAGATGATGGATCTTCAAGCGCGACCACAGGGTCAACATTTATGGTTCTGAGCAAGCTGCCTGGCAACTTGCCTGAAATGTGGTACATCATGACGCTCCCTTCAGGAAGAATATTTATGAAGCTGTCTTTTCTTTCACCACATCTTTAGGTCAAAACTTTAATGTCAAGCCAGAGGATGTATTCTACTGACTCTGGTGGTTTACTGGGAAGGCCAAAGACCACGGTTTCCAGAAGATGTATCCTGCTGACTCCAGTGATGCCCTGACTATTCCATTAGCACCACTATAAGAAATGTCTCCAGTGCATATCATATATCAGTACAAATTCATGATCCCCCTGAGGATGAACTGAGTTTTTTTTTTAAATTTTGTAATCCAGTGGTGTTTCATCTGTCATCAAAACTTTAATGTCAAGCCAGAGGATGTATTCTACTGATTCTGGTGGTTTAGTGGGAAGGCCAAAGACCACGGTTTCCAGAAGATGCATCCTGCTGACTCCAGTGATGCCCCGACTGTTCCATTAGTACCACTATAAGCCTGACGGTTTTGAATGAAATGTCTCAAGTGCATATCATATATCAGTACAAATTCATGATCCCCCTGAGGATGAAGTTTTTTTTTATTTTGTAGTCCAGTGGTGTTTCATCTGCCATCAGCTCAAAACTTTAATGTGCCCAATACCAGCCCAGAGGATGTACCCTACTGTCTCTGGTCAGTTCCTTGGAAAGGTCAACGGTCAAAGTTGTCAATGTTGAATTGACTCACATAAAGAATCTCAGACGTATTTTACAGGTTACCCTGAACTTTGGTGTGGATTCACGACCCCCTGTGGATGAACTGTAACAGGTTTGGTGATCAAATAATACTCATTTAAGATCATCAAGCCAAACTTTTACTTTGACTGTTACAGCTGTGCTTGTTTGCCGTTCTAATTAGCAAACATCCCGCTAACAACATGCTAAGACCATATTAATATTGTCATTGTGAGCAGGTTAGCTTGCTGAAGTTTAGCATTTAGCTCAAAACGCCGCTTCGCCTCGTTACATCCTCAACGAGCTGCTTGCAAAAGTGCAGAGTGTTGTTTGTGGAAACCCTGTGATACAGATCAGATCGCGTTTGAGAATCTAACCCAAACAAGGGACTTAAAATCAGGATGCCAGTTGGAGCTGTTCTTTAACCTGCCTTTCACCCCAACTTTATGAAAGTAGTGCAGCACTCATTTAAGGGTGCATCTGGGGGCAGATATAATCCTATTGAAAGAGATAAACGTCTGTCGGTGGAGAAGCTACAGTTCTAACATTACGCCGTGATCACATTACACTCGCTAATATTTCTCCTGTTCACTTCAGCTGGAGCCCATGTGAGAGACAAATCCAATCCTGTTCCGGGGAGGGGGGCAATAGAAACACATGCATAGTATAGAAGTCATTATTGGAGCAGGTGCTATCACCATGCTCTGTGTAATATTACGTGACTAGACTACAGAGTGCAGCATCACTCTCTTAGACCATTACATAGAACAGAAGGCTAATGTGAGTAGCTTTATGCTGATAAGAGGATGTGTTTTACCTCAACAGTGCATTACACTGCCGGGTTCAGAGGAGCGTCCTGACCTTCCACAGCAGTTATTTGTACGAGCTTGGCTCTTTACCAGGTCAGCATATGACCAAAGTATTGATTTTAATGCAATTTTCCATTGATTTTTTTTGCCACGCAGAGCACATGGGCGTCTGCACACGAGGAGGACGAAGTGTACGTACAGTAGATCAACAGCACCATGGCAACCACTGTAAACATCTGTTACGGCAGACCCGCTGAGCTCGGTTTTCTTGGCATTACATCATCATCCAAAGCAATATTGCATAACGGCTAAACAACAGCGAGCGTGCTATTGACAGGCATTATCAGAGGAACAACAACCGGAGGAGACGGCAGGAAATTAGCAGGAGCGCTCTTTAGTTTTCGTACCCCCGCTCGTATTTTTTCTCATTTCCATCGCCTCTCGTCGCTGCGTTTTTGTCATTTTTCATTGTTTGTTTATGCTTTGTCCGGGTCTCAACTTTCTCCGGGGGGAGCAAATGGTTATTTCAATCAAGCATAACGAAGCCAGAGAGGTGTTGTTGTGTAACTGCTGCCTCCGTATCTTCCTGACCTGCGCTGGTAATGAGTGTCATCTGCTCATGCTTGTGGAGACCTCTGCAATATCAGCTGATAGTCATGTTTGTTCAGGGTTGTTATCCTGGGTTGAGAAACAGCTCGGGGTAAACAAGAGGAAACAGAGCGCCTACACATGAGACTGGCCTCTCAGCAAATGACATCAAATTGCTCTCTTTATTTTCTCTCTCTCTCTCTCTGTTGGTTTTACAGTAAAGTGATGCTGCATCATCTCACCAACAATTTCTGGGGGGAAAAAAAAAGAAGAAAAAAAAAAACTCGGCTGCAGCAAGAAACAGCAGCTCCGTGTTCTGGAGATAAATGCACGCTATTCGGCATACGAGCAAAGCCTTTCACTCAGGGGCTCTGCCGCGTTTTTATTTGCGAGCAGCGATTTCATCTCGCAGTCTTCACACCAGACTCCAGAAATCCAATAAAGATGACTGACTACATTTTATCACTGCAGGATTTATCTTTCAGGAAGATTTACAAGTCCAGCCTGATAATGTGGAAAAAAAAAAAAAAAGCAGAAATATGAAGAACTATAAACCCAGTATGATGTGTTTTACTCAAACAGCGCGGAGCAGCTCAAACCTGTAATTCACTGGTGCTGAATAAAAGAATTAGGCAGCTGATTTGTACAAGCGCCGATGTGTAATTTGTCTTCTCTTTTGCGTTATTTCTGCTCTGCCAGTTTGAGTTGTTGCTGTTATCTGAGTCGAACCAACAGGCTGGCAGCGGGTTCCTTGGCCCTGTGACTCAGGAAAAGCCTGTTTCACCCTTGACCTTTGTCATTATCCACCAACAGCCTCGCAGGGCAGACAATCAAGGGATCAAGGCCGGCCAGGAGAAATCCTGTCCCCAGACATAAAAAAAGGATGCGCGCCGTGATCTCTCCCCCTCATTGCCAGGAATTCAATTTCACTCAGCTAACATCTGCCAGAGATAAGTGAAACATAAACAATGTCACACACACACACACACACACACACACACACATGGAGAGCTCAGGGCTTTTTCCTGGATAGACACAGCAGCACTGACACATCCCTTAATTACAACCATGACATTTGTGCCCAACAGTTTTTGCTTTTATGTGAATCGGTTAAAAAGAAAGAAAGAAAAGGAATCACTGGATGGAGCGAGAGGAGAATTTGCCAGTCAGAGGGGTCACTTTCAATGCCAACAATAATTCAAATTCATCGTGTAAAAGAAGAACGGCTGAGAAAAAAAAACAGATCATATTCAAATATCTCCGAACAAAGACGTCCAATTCCCCCCCCTCGCTCAAAACCAGGTGTCAAGGCCGCATTTTCATTCAGGCCGCCACCATCAACCCATACAAAGACCTCCACCCTCGGGTCAATGTCAGTGCAGCGTTTGCTTCCACACCGCTGTAGCTTAAGTTGAAGGCTCCATTATGGTTGAGATGACGCAGACACCCAGAGTCCCGGCGTAACCCCTTGAGGCCTGACTCACCCCGTCTCCGGTAAACATGTTATTAGAAAAACCGTGTTGTTTACATTGTGGGAGCGAGAGACGGCGGTGCTGACCCGCGCCGTCGTACCCGTTAAAAACTGTGCATCTATGCTTTCATATACGCTGCTTTAGATTCTAGAGGGCTTCTGTACTGGCAGCGAGCTCGCCGAGAGTGGAAGACTCTGTTTTTCTGACTGTGGAAAATGGCAGCCCTGCTTTTCCCATTACCCGCACGTCAAGCTCAGTTTTTCCCTTGCTGTTCGAGCAGCACAAACTGATCAGAATTTCCTAATTAAGGCCACTTAAAGGAGATAAATCATCGCTCGGTGCTCCCCCCCAACTTTAGGGAGCGTGTAAAAATAGTTGCGGCAAGTAGCGGGGGTTGATTTATTTGTTTTATTTTATTGGAAAAACTGCAGCGTTTAACCTCTTTGGAACAAAATGTAAAAAAACAGCATCCAATATAAGAGAGGAAAAAGACAATCATTGACTTGCTGATGTGATAATATTCAAACTACACCTGTATCGCAGCTGGCACGCACAGACGCCATCTTGTTCTTGTTCTGCTGAACAAATCCAACAAGGAAAGAGATTTAAGACTCTCTAAAAACAGATCCCCTCCCTGCAAGCCAAAATAAAAATCTACATAACTCTCCACCTTTTCTGACCCCTTGATAATTTTGGTACAGTCCCCGGCTTGAGCCGCTCATCTGCTGCCTAACTACCGGCGTGACTGTCGGACCGTTTCACAACTGTCATCAATAAAGCGGAGATGTGCTCTACCTTTGTGCAGCTTTCCCGGTGCCCTGCCTTAAGATTTATTGCTTATTGAAGTACGTAAGGAACACATAATGCAATAACCTTACGCTGATGGAATAATATAATTTTCTCTTCACTGCCTCAAAGGAAAAACGTAGCCCACTATTATCACTAAGTATTCTCTTGAGGGCTAAAAAAAAAAAAAAAAAGCAACCCTAAAGGCAGTGTTTGTGTTCTGTGTGCGCCGGTTGCATTTGGAAACGCGGCACAGAATCAGTATTCATGCAGACTTTGGTTATTTGGTGTGCAGACCTCATTATATTAGCATACCAGGAGGTAAATGACAAATAAATGCAGCGCTCATCGCCGTCTCTATTTCTACTTGACAATGCATGTTCTGCATGAATGAATATTGATGCACAGCTTTCCCTAGATGCTTCATTTTCAAGTTAACATCCCCCCCGCCTCTTTTTTTTTTTTTTTT
>NW_007577792.1:231128-253760 GCF_000690725.1 Stegastes partitus
CACATTGTTAGCATTGAAAGCATTTCCTGCTGCTAGTCAATAAACAGGATGCTTGCTGTGTCATCCCAGACGTTTGAAGACAGCTGCCGTATGGCAAAGAGAAACAGCTTGGAGTCTGCCACTTTGAGCCGAAATCTATTTCTGGGATTTATCCTGAGGTTTTTTTTGTGGGGGGGTGAAATGGATGTAAAAAGCGAAGCCCCCCTCCCCTCCACCACCGCCACCTCCTCCCCTAAGCTCCTTCCCCATGCAGCCACCTTCACACACCTGCTTTTTGTTCGACACAAAGCTGATTACACTTTTCAGCGCAGCTATTCCTCGAAAAAGAAAAAAAAGGAGAGACTGTCAGGTAACTATGCAAATTCCACCAAGAGCAGCTCGCAGGTTTTTAAAGCAATACTTTGGCAGTCTGGGAAACACAATCGTTCACTTTCTAACCACGAGTCGGATGAGAGGATTGATGCCGCTGTTTGTGAGGCTGCAGGTAGTAGATGGTTAGCCTAGCTTAGCATAGAGACAGAATGGGTCCAGCTCAGTGCAAATATAACAGAATTCATCTTCCAACGTCTCTAGAGCAAAATAAGCTTGTTTGTTGAATGTGGACAAAAGATTAAAGTTATGGTTTTACATTACAGGCCAATAACCACCTGTTGTCACTTTACTTTTGGTTTTAGGCAGATTAAACAATGAGAACCCTAGTCCAACTGATTCTTCCTTCATTTAAATCCCAATATAACATTTGTAATGACACCTCCAACTAAAAACCCTGCATCTCTCTGTGTCAGAGTTACATATTACAGTTATGCCCCGTGAAAATGATCCATTCTTGCCTTTAAACGGCTTAGATGTAACTCTATACATTGCCTCCTTTAGATTTTGCAGATCTGTGGCATCAGTGGGTGGAAGATCCCTGCGTCTCTTTCCACCCACCACTCCGCTGCTTGCAGCAAAATCCTACTTGTTGCCTTAAAATGTTGTTCCTATAAACTAAACTGCTCTACTTTTTATGAAAGAAATGTTATCTTAACTCGAACCATGACGTTTTCCTACATCTAACCAGTTAACTTTGGTGCCTAAACATAACCAAACAGTCAGATAAAATGAAACTTAAGTCTTAGAAAAATGGTTCACCCCAGTCTCCTTTGTAAATGTGCATTCATGAACTTTAGCCCCTATAACCCCTCCATCCTCCAACACAAACTTTATGACTCTTGGGTTGTGTGGGTTGCAGGGTAAAACCTCCAAGTATGTTCCTATGCATCCCACAGCTGCATGATCGGATCAGGATTTGGGGATTTTATTGGCCACATCAAAATCTTGCCCCCTTTCATGTTCCTCAAACTACTGAGGAGTTTCTGCAGTGTGGTGGGAAGCACCGTCCTGCTGAGGATTTCACTGCTGTAGAGGAGTGCCATTGCCATGGATGGTGTGCTTGGTCAGCAGCAACGGTTAGGTGGGTGGTTCACGTCAAAGCAACATGAACGCCGTGACCGAAGACTTCCCAGCAGAACATTGGACTGTAAAGAGATGATGGATGTTTTTCACTTCAAGTGTTGGTGGATTTGCTGCGTAGCTGCTCGAAACAGAAACCGATTCTGAAGAAGGATGATACAGAAAGCCCCATCCTGCAAGTCAACGGAAATGCTTCCTTTTGTTTCTTACATATGAAACTCAGTAAGTGTGAATCTGTGCTTTTTGAGACTGTCATCAGTGTGCAAGATGGAGATCCTCAGCCTGACTGCATACACCACCCATGATTTCAAACACCATTTGGACCACTTGATTTTCATCAGAGGGGAGTCCAGAATCAGTTTAGTCTCAGTCTGAAAAAGTAAGTAAGTCAGCTGTTGTGATTTCCAGTTTGCTGAATGTGGAAACCAGTCTCAAGAACGTCCCTGTTTTCTCCTGAAAAACCAAAGAAGCCCCACATGAGAGATTGAGTTACAGGAGGAACCTGAACACAGGCTAGTGTGGATGGGATTTTATGACTTAGATTAAATTAGATTTAGAATTACTGGAATGTTATTATGCTGCAGGGTGGCACAGTTGGTAGCACTGTTGCCTCGCAGCAAGAAGGTCGCCGGTTCGCATCCCGGTGGGGGCACCGGAATCTTTCTGCGTGGAGTCTCCATGTTCTCCCCGTGCAGCGTGGGTTCTCTCCGGGTTCTCCGGCTTCCTCCCACAGTCCAGAAACATGTTGAGGTTAATTGGTGATTCTAAATTGTCCGTAGGTGTGAATGTGAGTGTGCTTGGTTGTCTGTCTCTAAGTGTAGCCCTGTGATAGACTGGTTACCTGTCCAGGTGAACCTGCCTTCACCCTAAGTCGGCTGGGATAGACTCCAGCCCCCCACGGCCCTAGTGAGGATTAAGCGGTGTATAGATAATGAATGGATGAATGGATGGTATGTTGTTATCTTCAGGCAGAGAATGGCTAGCTGGTTTCCTCTTGATGCTAAGCTAAGCTAACCAGCTGCTGCTCCAGTTATATATTTACCATCGTGATGTGCATGTCCACAAAATATCCGCTTATTCCTCACATTCCTACAACCACACATCCCTGGATATGACACCATCTCTTCATCCATGCCCGACTTGATCTCCTCACTCTCCTGGAGTTTCTTACAGAGAAGCCCACTGACTCCATCTGACCCTCTGCGCTCAGTTCATGTGGTCCGGGCTGCACTGAGCACGCCCAGCCCAGCCGGTGGATAACCCCACTACCTCATCCTCCCCTCGGGAGCGACTTACATCCTTCCTCCTCTGTCCACGCTCTTTACCATTCTCCTCGTATCTTCGCTCAGCTCCACTTCCCTCCACACAGAGAGAAGCACCATCTGCTCGGCCAAATCCCCAGCCAACCCCCCTCCAGTCCACCCTCCCTCTGCTTAAAGCCTCCTTCCTTCTCCGGGCTCACATCTCGGGAAGCAACACCTGCCGCTTTACCTCACTTCCGGTTGTCAGAATCGTTTTTCTTCCTCCTGTGTGTAATGCTGTGTTGTTGTTTTTGCCCCCTCCTTCGCACAGGGGTTTTATGCCCTTATGTGTGTTGGAAAATGCGTCGGACTTGCCATTCACTTTCTGGCCTGGTTCCCGGCTCCCACAGTTGAAGCTGTATTTTCAGTGACAGGTTGTGTCTGGACACTTAATCTGGCCTCACAGACAACCTTGGCCACTGTTTTCTCCCTGACCCAGGCCACCCTGTGAGCAAGTTCCTGGCATTAATCACACCTCTTCCCCCCCCCAACTCTACCTCTGTTGGAATCTTATCAATTCATCCATAATGTCCTTTGGGGGCTGTCATCTTTACAGCAGCATAAACAAGGCAGCATGTCAGCTTGACCTCTTATTTAGGGACAAAAAATATGGATGTTGTACGGCGAGTATAAAGGATGTTCGGCTACATTAACTTCAATTGCCACATTCTTCTGTCACAACCCATTTCCCTGCGTTTCTTGCCATTACACAGCTTAGGAAATATTCTTATTGTTTATTGCAGCAGCGCCTCTATTGAGTTAGGTAACTCAAAACAGGATGTTTCACTGTGCAATTACCGCTCACAAGGAATGATGGCGAAACAAACAGAAGCTGAAGTCACAAGGAACAGTTGCTTGTGTTTTTCGCCGGGTGGAAGTCCATTGTTTTAGACTCTCTAGTTATTCTTTGTTTAGCCTGCTTCCTGTACTATCATTAGGCCCATACAGTCAGCAGAGCGATGTGTCAGGTCATCCTGCATCTTGTGTGGCCTATTTTCTTATCTTCACCCACTGGGGTTACTCTCATCTACTTCTTGAACAGTGCTTTCTACAGATTACATTTGTGTACTACTAGTTCTCAGCAGTCTATATTCAGGTAGAATTTGGGCTCCACAAGCTTCTGGTTCTTTAGCCACTTAAATATTCATCTCTGTTCACCAGCTAGTTGCTGCTCTTGTCTGTCTCGTGTTTGGAGTCGAGCAGGTGGCCTGCAGCGGGTTCATCAAGAGCATTTTGCTTAAAACATCTGGCTGGAAATGTGTCTGATGACAGCGGTGAAGCTGAAGTAAAACTTTCTAGATCGTATATAATCACTTGCTTCCCCTTTAGTCTGAAAATAATGATTAAAGACGTATAGGAACATGACTGTCAGCATATAAATGCATTGTAAGTCTTGATGATGAGTCAGCACATCATTCACTGCATTAGCTACATGGAGTTGCGTAACTGAAACTATGATGATATTATTTACATTCTGAAAGTCACAGTGACGAGCAGAAGCAGAAGTAAGTTGCGGTTGAAGAAACAGCCGTCTTTTGATGAGATCAAGTTAAAGTAGTCATACAACAGCGTAGAGATGTTGTGTTACGACCAAAAGCCATGCATTGGGAAACGTTGTTTTAAGATGATTTAAAGGTGTCGAATAGTGCTGTGTCAGCTAAACGTATTATCTAAAGTTATTAAGTAAATGTATTGGATTCAAAAGTACGACATTTACTTTTGAAATGTAATGAATTGAAAGTATGAGGCAGCAGAAAATGAAAGTCCTTAAACTGTACTTAACAGCCGCACTTCAGGAAATGAGTTTGGTTGCTTTAGCTTGCAACATAATCATGAACAAAATGTAGCACACATACACCGGTCAGCCAAACAGTAAAAGCAATTCTTAAAGTTTCATAGGTCCCCTCAAAACAGCTCTTACCAGTCTAAGCCTTAACTCTACAGATCTCTAAGTGTCCTGTTGTGTCAGATACCAAGATGTTGGCAGGAGACCTTTCTGTTAGACCTCCATGGATTAGACTGGTTTTCCGAGCACATCCCACAAACGCTTGACTGGACTGACATCCAAGGACTTTTAAGGCCTGGTTGAAACTTTGAACTCTTTGTCATGTTCCTCAAACCGTTCCCAAACAATGCTTGCAAGGTGGCAGGGAGCATCATCCATGCCATCAGGAAATACTGTTACTGGATGGCAGGACCCACCGTTTCCCAGCAGAACATTACCCAGAACATCACGCTCACCCTCTACATCCAGCCACCACTTCTTCTCCAGGTAAACCATCTATCTGCCCATCCACATGATGTAAAAGAAAACATGGTTCCACAGACCAAGCTACCTTTTTCAGCGGGTCTGGGGCATCCATAAGCCCGTTAACAGTTTACCCCGTTAACCTTCCTTGGACTACTTTTGGTCAGTCCTAAACACAGCATCTCAGGAACAACTCACATGACCTGCTGTTTTGGAGATGTTCTGACTCCAGCCATCACCATTTGGCCCTTGTCAAAGCCAGACAAGTTTATTTGTGCAGCAGCTTTCAAGAACAGAGCAATTTTATTCTTTACATAAAGCATTAAGAGCACGTAACTAAGTTACATAAGACGGGAAGTAGACAATAAGCTAAAACAAACATAAAATAAAACCAAAACAGGAAAAATAACATTTGTAGTGCGCCGAGAAATCTGAATAAATAGCCCCCAAATTTGATTTAGTAAAAGGCAGTGGCAAACCGAAAAGCTTTAAGCCTTGATTTAAAACAACAAAGAGTTGGAGCGGACCCAAAAGTTTTCTGGGGATTTTGTTCCAGATATGTGGAGCATAAAAACTAAATGCTGCCTTGTCATTTTCACTTTTGACTCTGGCAACGGAAAGCAAACTTGTCTCGGATGATCTGAGAGGTCTGGATGGTTCATATCGCATCAGCAGAAATTTTATTATCGGCCTAAACCCTTCAGTGTTTCCTAAACCAACAGTAGAACTTTAAAATCAATTCTTTGGCACAAAGAAAGGCAGCGTTAAGATCTGAGATGTGATCAAACTTCTTGGTCTCAGTGAGGAGACGAACAGCAGTGTGCTATTGGAGGCCAACATGACGGGAAGTTTTTTAAATCATGCTTGGTTCTGCCCATTTTTCCTGCTTCAAACACATCAAATTTAAAATCTGACTGTTTATTTACTGCCTAAAACACACCAACCTTTCACAGGTACAACTCGAACCAGATAATCAAAGTTATCCATTTCATGTTTGCCATTTGTTAGCCTGTCATCAGGATTAAGCAAAAAAACTGCCGAGGTGAATTGCATGAAACTTGAGTTGGAGAAACTCCAGTGGATCCAGACTGCTCGCTTTAAAACTGGAGGATATCAGCTTCTGCGCTCGCCAGCCGCCCTCCGAGTTCCCTCTGATATGGAGAAGAAGTATAAAGAGGTGGAAAATGGGAATCAGACGGTGAAATAGAAACGTACTGAGCTTCCACACTTGTACAAACCACCACTGGCAGTCGGTCTACCAGGACGTCTGGTTCTGATCTACCGGCTGATGCCCCCTGGCCCACATTCTCACCTACCATTAAAGAACGCTGCTGTAAAATTATTTTGCAGTGAATCGATTTCATGCTTTGCGACTGTCGGTGTTGTTTTCGAGACGTTTCATCCTGATAATAGAAATCCAAAGAAAACGTTGCTGCTTCTGGAACATGTTCGTTGGTTTTGTTTTTAACTCCGTCTCCACTACACTGAATCAGTGTATCTGACATTTTTACATTTTGCAGCATCTGCCGTTTCTGGTAACGCACATTTTCCAGCAACAAAAGAACCAGTGAACAGACGGTTAGTGTGTTATTCATACTTACACTCCTGTCATAAAAACCAACTATCATTGATACACTGGATGACTCTGAATCGATCCCTTCCCACTGATTTAAATGGCTGTGTGAAACTGTTAATAGAACATCTCAGGCCCGGAGGCTGAACGTATTGATCCCATACAATGTTTTCACTGGGTCCAGATAGAGAATATTGATATAGTGGGTATAGATTCACTGTATTAGACTTCACATGGACGTCGCTGAGCACAGATTGGATCATTGGAGGCATGCGAATGAGTAAATATATTGTTTGTGTGGCTTTTTGAACACTCTGAGGTTCGGGCAAAGATGCTACATAAGCTCATTGATGCAAATGTGATCATGAAACCCAACCGATGTCAGATATTCGTGATTAATGAGCTTCAAGACTGATTGATTCGTCTGAGACTTCCATGACAGGCAAAATGTTTCATTAGATCAATCAATAGGAGCGTCTGGCTTGAAAGCACAGTTTCATTATGAGTAAGGAGTTAATCTAACATCTCATCTACAGTGTGCGATGAGGTTTATTAGGAAGCAAGGGTTCAAGGATCAAAGCGGCTCTCAGAAGTCGTCCTCCCCGGTGCCGCTCTCGCGTTGCCAGGAAACCAAACAGCGAGGCGATAACAGGAAATGATTTCATCGCCTCCTTCCTTTAACGTACGACAGGAGCTGACACGCCGAGATGCATGCGTCGGAGGGCACCGAGAAGCAAAGTGGATGAGCGATGCGGAGGAAATAAACGCTAAATTATATTCTAACGCGGAGCTGTCAAGTCCCATGTGAGCTCACGTGGGTGACGATGAAGCGCTTTATAGACAGTGAGAGGAAGGTAGCAGGTACACCAGGGTAGAAGAAGTTCAATTAACAACGTAAAAGTACTCTATTACAAGTGAAACTACAAACTCGTCACCTGCAAACTGCCCTTTCTAACTATTACATGTAAAAGTAACGTATGGCTAAGCTGATGCAACCAAAAGAGGAAAGAATAAAGGTCAATATTTCCCTCTGAAGTGCCATAAAGTGTAAGAATAAAACAAGAGAACACAGAAACACTGCTGTTCCAGGAAGTAGAAATACCTGAAAGCTATGCAGCATTTGAGTAAAAGTACTCAGTTACTTTCCACCGCTGTCAACACAATGACAACGCAAATTTGTCCAAAACAACCGCACACGCACTTAGACACGAAAACACTGGATCAGTCATGCTAGAAAACATTTAAATGGTCTGCGGTTGATGGACATAAATTTGAGTGATTGCTTCCTGTTGCCACACAGAGAGCCGTCCTAATGCGCAGTGGCAGCGTGTGAGTGCTTCTGCTGCTCATCTGCACTTCTTTCATTACGGGCTGTGGTGCTCTGTGCGTCGGAGCTGCCTGATGGTTGCCAGGTCAGAGCCAGAAGGGTTCATCTGTGCAGATAAGAGTGAACCATAGCAGAGCAGCCTCGGGCAGCCTCTCTGACATCTTCTCATGCCTGCTTGATAGAGCTGGGAGGAATGTGGTATCTCGTACACGTCCCTTCTGCTCAATTTTAATGCCCTCCAAAAGAAAAGTCAAAAAGAAGCATTTGGACTTGAATATCCCCGACGTATCACACGGAGGAATCCTGGTGTCAGAATCATCTCCATTTGTTGTTTTGGAGGGTTTTTGATCCAAAGCGATTGTGTCTCCTGATGAATATTCAACAATGCTTGATGTCAAAACACGGCTGATGTAACAAGGCCTATTCACGATGATGTACACCTCTGAAACCCTCGCCATCCCCGCCGTGTCACACATCTCCGTCTCTTCCATTAACATCTTGATAATAGCCCAGCGGTTCTTGTCAGGGGTTAAAAGAAAGACTTCAGTGTCGGCTCCCTCAATAATTTGTAGCGTTTTTGGCCCTGCTGGGGGGGAGGGAGGAAGGGAGGCCTGGGCCTTCTCAGGGGAGGCTCACAAAAGCCAAGCGCCGCGTTCCCAGAAAACATGGCTGGAATTTGGCTCCGAGGCAGATGGGTATCCTTTCGACAAGAAGAGGGTGGAATGTGTTCTTTGTGGGAGGGAGTGTATGTGTTGAAGGGAGGAGGTGGTGCACCGGAGCTCGTGCCAAACTCTCCCCAACTCTGGCTGGTTGAAAGATGTATAAGTGATGTAAACATGTGGTGAGCTGATGAAAACACGCGTCTCAAACAGAGATAGCAAAGCTGAGCTGGAGGGTGGCGGCGGGGGTTTGATAGAGCCACCGCTCGCCTGCGCTCAACCTTTGATACCGCGCTGTAGGTTTATAAATGGCTGTGACCAACACCAGCCTGTTTATCTAATTCTGCATTTTAAGGCAATTCTGAACTTCGGTTTTCAAAACAGTGCGACAGTAAAGTGCATTGTTGTATTAAAAACATTACAAATAGAGTTTTTTAAAAGAGTCTTTTAGTTGCTTTGTGTTTTTTAAGCCTTTTTTTCCCTGAAAACCCATCTCAGTTCAAACCTTTTGCATTAAAATTCAAAATCTACCAAGACACATTTACAAGGAAACACAAAACCTACTGACCCTGCATCTAAAATTTAAAAAATGTGAAATTAGCAAACAGAAAATCCCATTTCTCAAGAACACAGGCTTTTATTAACCAGTCACTGTTTCCTAACTTAAGCCCGAGTTCCTGTTCTGAAATCTTGATTGATTGGTGAAGCCTCTCACTGCTTGTGTTTCAGCCTCAAGCATATCATGTCAGACCCAGTTGAATGGGTTTGCAAAAGCGTGCTTTGCACCCACAGCTGAAATCTGATAAATGTGTTATCATTAAATAGTAAGTGGTGAAGTGGGAACTCTGCTGTTATGTAATGCGGAGTTTGGTAACGGTCCAAAAACTGTTACACAGATATTTGAAAATGGCTGGAAAGGCTGAAGTTGAACAGTGGCAGCAGCAGCACAGTCTCTGCAGGGCAGATCATGGAGACAACAGGAACATTACCAGCAGGCAAAGCTGACCTGATAAAGACTTCAACCAAAAGCAGCACCTTCTACTACCAGCCTAACTCGCCTCCATCTCCTGACCCACAGCTTCAAGAAATGACAAAACCTCAATAAAGCCGATCCAGGGCAAGTAAGTCTAAAAATATGCTCCACTTGTCCACACGGTGAGGTACAGTGTTTGTTTTGTAGCATATTCCTGCAGAAATTCTGCCATATTTGTATAGTGTGTGGGCCAAATGGCAATGCAGATGCTGTGTTCACCATATCTGGCTGGACTCCTCTGTTCGAGGGTACTGATGAGGTTCTGACTCATAAAACAAACTGTTGTTCAGAAGGAATGACTTACGTAGTTTGGTGTTTTTCCAGCTATGTTCCAACATAATCTGTGCATCACCAGACACTATTTCCTTCTTTTTTATTGTGGTGTCATTTTATACATAACCCATCCGTAAATCATGTTAATTGCAGACTAATTTCCAAATACAAGTGACCTAAAACAGGACACCAGACATGCCAAACACACATAAACATGAGAAACAAGCAATGCAGTAATAGTGCCTGTAATCAGTTAATGTCACAGTTCAGACACTTGTTTGGCTCTGATTATTATTTGGTTACAATAATCATTAAAGTTTCACAAAGACATGTTTTGGCTGTTACCACGGCGGACATGATTTGTCAGCCTGGATCGACTTAAAAAAAAAGTCTCTGTTTAATCAGAGAGTTGAAAATATTCAGATTCAACCACAGTCTGGTCGCACCAGATCAAACTCTGCCTATTGGACACTTTATGTCGGTTCTTGTCTCGTCACTGTTACATCTGAGAGAGATGTAAAATTCAACAGAACAGACATTTCTCACCTTCAGATAAAATCACATTTTACTAGTGATCATTAATCTCCAGTTTAACCAAACTGAAAAGTTTCTGTGCGAGGAGCAGGTTGCATAAAGATATTTTACACTTTTTTAATTTAATGCACGTGAGATAGTTTCACAAAAATACTGACTTATATGAAGCCTAAAACGTTGCCACCCTACAACCCAGATTAACTCTGAACTATGGATCTGTGTGGTTTGATGCAGATTAAAGACGGTGAAATCTCTATTTGTGACATTACAGCATTATGAAATTCATTCTCTGCATGTCCCAGCTTGTCAGGGTCGGCCATGATACGATGTTCTTGAAGCAGAAAGGGTAGAAGGTCTTCCACAAAGGCCCAACAAAGGCAGCTAAAACCCACGCTCTTCTGATCAGTAATGCAAAGCACCAAGTGTTGAGTCACCCATTTGGACACTCCATCTTAATCTACCCAGAATTCATGGCAAATGAGCCCTACTTAAGATGACCAAGAACAAAGCAGCTTTGTGAATCACATCTATCCGAAGTCTAACTGTTAGTTTGAGCTGAGCCGTACTCAAAGTCTGCCCTTGTCTTCAAGACGACTAATGACTTGCTGATGACTGCATGTGCTTTGTTCTAGGACTACTTGACCTGATTGCAGTATTTGACACAAATGTTTATTGTATACTGAGTGACAGACTGCAGCTCTTGGTTGCAAAATCTGAGACTGCTCTAAATATGTTCACTCTCTCACGTGAAGGTCAGAAAATGCCCTTAAAATGTCATAATTGCTCTAAATTGGGCATGGAGTACCACAAGGTTCCGTTCTTGTTCCACTTTAATTTCCTACACATGATGTATCCTCAGAGCATCTTCTTTCTTTTTATCTTCATACTGGATGATGCCAACGACACCTTGGTGGACCTCACCACCTTCTTGGTTGATCAGAATCTTTTCCATCGGCTCCACCATGTCCAGTGCTCAGGTGACCATCTTGGACAGAATCCCTTCACCCCTATCTTAACCTCCCCACACGGCCTGCCTGCATGCCTGCCTGCCAGAATTGATTTTAAAACTCTCCTAATAACTTTTAAAGCACTTCATGACTTGGCTCACAGCAAGATGCATTTTATGTTTCTTTCACCAGCAACAGCAGTTTGCTCCGAATAAACAGAAGAGGATCTTGGCACTGAGCGCAAACAGTGATAAACAGTGCGGCTGACAGAGGACAGCGAAATAAGTAACACTTACAGAACCCCAACACAAACCGACAAAGCGCGAGCCACTCTGCTTGACTGGCAGGTGATCTTTTAAGTATGAAGCATGCATTTTTTTTTTTTAGCAATTAGCACCAAAGTTAAAAAAAATAAATAAAAAGACACATACACACAAAAAAAAAGGATCAGCTCAAATCTAATCCCTAAAGCTGCTGCTACAAACACACTACATTGTCAGTTTTTAAGCTCTGGAATTGAGCATCAGCTCTCATATTAGAGAAGCCGGAGTGTTTACTGGACTTTGCTGAGCCTCTTTTACATCCTCCAGGGAGAATAGTCTCATCCCATTAACTCACCCAAGGTTGGCCGGGATTTTCATCTCCAAAGATATGCATTTCTAAACATTGTATAAGCATTGTGCATTATTCATTGGGCTTATTAGAGGAGGTGGACTTTGGGTTATTGCAAATCAGAGGAACAAATATTAACCCATAACATTAGCATGCGAATGAGTAAGCTTCTCACTGAATGACTTACAAGGACTGGTTTCATAGAACATGCCCCAAAGGTACGGACGGCTCCACACCTAATACAAACAATATAGGCTGGAATTAAAATTGTATGACACCCTCTCCTGTCGTCCCGTTTTGTTTGTACTTAGACAATATCCTATGTATGTTATAGTAAATGTCACCGGTGTTTGCTGTGTTTACCGTGGAAAATAACATAATTAACCTCACTAATAAGAGACAGCGTGTGATTTGTGCAGGAAAAGTGCACCAACAAAGAAAGTTGTGCTTGCTTTGCTGCGATCATGTGTGCAGCTCTGCACATATGCTCCTCTCTTTGTGGTGTCTTTTAGAATCAATTCATTGATGAAAATCAATGATCCTTCAAGACTGAACCGTCTCACTATGGCCTGAGGTTTTATTTTTCTGAGATTATAGCCTAATGAGGCGCTGTGATCCCCATCCACACAGACTTCAATCCCGTCTCTCCACCCCCACCCAGCCGGCTGGTCCTACACTCTACATGCCCCGATGCAGATGTCTTCAACACTGGATACTCATTAGCCATAGGGTGCAATTCTAGCCTTCTCTCACTTTTTTTTTTTTTTTCATTCATTATGAAGTAGAAGTATGGGAATTATTCAAAACCAATGTGAGTAACTGGCACTGGACTGAAACACTGCTGCATGGTTTCCAAGAGGGAACACATGCTGCACTGCTGCTGTTTAAACAGCCAAGTAAACATTTTAATAGATCTCGACTAAGTGGAAAACCTACTGCGTTTAAACTCGGTGCCAAAATGTCTTTATCATTGTTCCGACATAAGAAATAATCCACATTTCCATCTGATTTGTGTCAGTCAACTTAGAACCGCCCCGCTCGTGTGAGTCCATCATCTGCTTGATGGGAATCATCAGACTTCAGTCAACAGCCTCAGCGTGTTCTGACTTGTCGTCTCAGTGACGCACGCAGCTCAACTTTACTTGACCCGGTTACATCACTTCGCTGCCTCTCATCTTACTGCATTTGTCATAATTACATTATCGGAGGAGGTTGAGCATGTATATGTGTGAGCGTAGGTGTGTATGTGTGCGAGATAAAGTTGGAGAAGCAGCCTCCAGTGCCAGCCGTGATCACGAGCACAGTGTTGTCTAATCGCTGTCTGGTGGACCAACTCCTACAGGAGCTGCTGGTTGGACGTGTTCGAGCAGCACGAGGGTTTAGATGAACATTGCAAATGCTTATTCAAGTGCATTTTTGGATATAATTGTGTTGACATTCAACACAACTTGCCTCACTGTTCATGGAGATAATAGTTTGAGCAAGTCAACCTGTTAAAGCAAGCAGTGACGGGTTAGTTCTTATTCTTTTGACAGATGGGATTGTCTGTTTGCAGAGTTTACATTTTCAGTGGTTACCTGAACGGGTGAGTGGTTTTAGCTGAAAGGTCAGTAGGTTTTGTGATTCCTGCTGAATCTGGTGGTTTTTGAATTATAGTGCAAAAGGTAAAACTAGGTTTGAACTGAGATGGGTTATGAAACACATTAGTTCAGGAAAGCAAACATTTCTTCAAACACACAAAGCAACTGAGAGACTCTTTAATGTGGTAGATCATGTTTTCTATCATTTTGTTATATGATTTGTCATGTTTTTCATACAACACTGCACTTTACTGTTGCACTGTTTTGGGAAAGAATTGCCTTAAAATACAAAATGTAGTTAGATAAACAGGCTGGTGTTGGTCACAGCCGTTTAAAAACCTACAGCGCACTATCAAAGGTTGAGCAGGTGAGCAGTGGCTCCATCAAGCAAGCTACAGTGAAGCTAATGTTAATAAGTCCCTTGATGTAAACACTGATATTTATTTTTCTAACTATGTATTTGATTAAGTGTTGGGCATAAATGACATGGGCTTTTCCATTATTTGTTAGAAAAAAAATTGACAGGAAACTTTGGTTGTGTCTCAACCATCAAACCAAAACCATCTCTTAATACAATATTTTAACATTGTTTAGCTTCCGGGCCAAACATATCCTCTCATGAGGTCAGCTCAGGTCTCTTTATGTAGAGTCAGCTGGATCTGCTGGATAATGTAGGCAGTATTTACTGGCCCTGAACTCCAGTTCTATGAATATATGTGCAGCTCTCTAATGGACGTCGACTCCGATCGTAGCCAACATGGAAGTCTGTTCAGCCTTGATTGTAGCCTCATGTGGAAACGCATACAGATAGCTATGGACAGTGTGTGGACGGACGTGTAGTTTCTGCTATATTCCATATGTGCACAGTATATATCTAAGTATTTTGCACATGCACACTACTGTCCAGCCATTACTGCCCGTGTAGCACAGTGTTGACAGTCGGGAGTCTTGAGTACTTGGGGAGATGGAGAAATTTATGTCACATGGTTTCTAGTGAACCCTTGCGTATGGGGATAACATTGGCCTTAGAGGGCACGTAATCTGTAAACGCACGACTTCTTAAGGTTTTTAACTGACTTATTTCACACAAATATCTTTTTAAATATGCACTTGATAGCTACATGCATGATATTAGGCTACAACTGAGGCTAAAGTTACTGCATAAGTGAGAAATAAGTGACCTATTAATGACCCACACAGCACAAAAGAAACAGCACCGTTCATGTATTGACTCCAGATCACGGTTAAGATTCAAAACCTCGTCGAGCTGCTCAGCCTACATAATACACTGGATCGGCTTTCAGGTTGTCTGTATTTTCATTATTATTGTTACGAGAGAGACGGTGAGAAAAGAATCTTGGATAACTTGGTACGGCTATTATTAGCTCTGGAGTATAAACGACCATGAATCCTCCATAAAGCAGAGCCGCTGTTGTTAGAATTAAACTAAAAATAGCATTCAGGATGGAAATATTTCACAGTGAGTCTACTACTTGTATTCATTTTTCTGGGAAAAAGGCCCTGATCTTGGAAGTACAAGGTTACTGATGTAGGCACTAAGCTCGAAACACACATTTGTTTTGTTTGAGTCATATTTTTGCTTATTTTATTTAGTTTGCAGATGATAACAAAGAAAACCAACATCCAGATTCAGGGAATAGCCATTCTGCCTTCACTTTTTTCCCCCTCTGACACTCAACATGTAAAGGCCACACATAACACAGCCTCCTCTTTGGGTTACGTAACCCTGCTGCCACACCAGGATGTTCCTCCTCCACCACCAGCACCACCAGTCTACACCTGGCTTCATGTGAAACCACATCAAGGAGCTCAGAGCTTCACACAAGTTTGCAGCAGTCTATCATTTCACACCTTTCATGCATGCTAAATGTGTAAAAAAGAAAAAAAAAAAGTCTCGGTGTGGCTTTACACGTTTAAAGAACCTCTTCTGTCACATGCATCATGTATCACAGTGTTTTAATTCAACATGAGCGCTGAAAACTGGGCCTGGAAAAGCCATGCTGTAATGAAATTAAGACGACGCCTGGCAGAGTTTTGATCCAGCTGATATTAAGTTTTTCCGCGGCTCATGCTCGATACACTCAGCCTTTCCCCAGCCAGACAGGTCAGTAATGAGAAAAACTTGTTTTATTCTGAAAACATGGTCTTCCAAGGCTGGCTAGAGACCCATTTTGTTTGGCTCTTACGACCACATCCTAAGTGGGTCAGTCGTAGTAATGGGCCGCTCCATCGTCCTTCGTCTGGTAATTCGGAGCATTGATTGAACTCGGTCTCAACTTTCCGTTAACCTGTGCAGGGAGGCAGAAGACACGGTATCACTCAGGAGGAAAGAAAGAGAAACGGGAGGGGTGATCGAAGGGAAAGATGATGTTCTCATATGCCTGACTTGCTCTGCAGAAGGAACATGTATTTCCAAATATAGCGATGTGACCGGAGGACGTGGTATTTAGTTCTCCGTGGAGACGATTCCCCTGCATGAGAGCCGGCCCAAACGCAATTAACCATTCAATATTCACATGATTAATGCTCTTTGTTTACAGATGGAAATGTAACCAAACGCCAGAATTCATTTTCACGTGTTTACACTGGCTGGCAAAAGCTTCTTTATTGTCTTTGAGAGCCGGTGCGCACATGAAGTTAAGTTATGCAACCCTGGCAGAAATGATTGCAATTTCCTCCTGCAGTCCCAGCGTATGTCTGTATTTAGCCGTAATATAGTGCACATTGCTGTTCCGATACCAATAATCTAGTTTTTATAATCAATGACTCCCAGAGGACGTGTGATGGATCGTAATGCAGCGCGAACGCAGCCCGACATTAATGATTTAAATTTACAATACCAGCCAGCGCCGTATTGTTTGTCCTTGCCACATTTCAGCACATCTATTTCGTATCGAGTGCCATTCATCATTCCTCAGTCAAACATGTTTCATGTGAGTACACATAATGTGGTCGTAAAAAGACGGATGCCGCGCCGCATAAGAAGCAGTAGATAATGGCCCTTTTTGGACTTGAGGGTATTTGTCACTTTTGTTTGTACACCAAATAGCAAAGTACATCAGCAAGGACAACTGTGGTTTACACGAGCCACTGGCAGGCAGCCAAGCAAAGAGTAATAACAGAGACGGGCAAGAAAAAGGAGCTACCTTACATTATCCGTTGTGTTGAAGAGCGACAGGAGAGTGATGTACTGTATATGTGTCACACAGGAGTTTTAAAGGGCTTGAATGGCAGCACACGCTATTGCAATGTCTGCTTGAAGAGCCCAACTTTCCACCCTGTTCAGCTATCTGTGCACTTATTTTGTGTATGACACCTGCTATAATGTGAAGATAAAAACGGTATTTTCTTTGCAGCCTTCTGAACTATATCTCGAGCAATAGGCTATATTCTGACCCCGCCGTTCGTTTGAGCGTATTCTCCTCCGATGTTCTCGCTACTTCCGAGGCGTGAGTGATTATTTGAAACATTCTAATTTGTCTGTAGTCCATTTCCAGCCCTCTGAGGTCAATAGATAGATGCCGCACCTACACACACATATTATTTCTCCCCTGTGGCCGCCCCCTCCCTGCCTGCCTGCCTCGCTCCTCTTTCTGACAGAGCTTTCGCTTTGCCTGAGCCAGATGGCATTTCTCAACACAAATGAACCCCGTCGACGAACGCGCGGCCGTAACGCGACAGAGAGAAACCGGCGACGGTCCGAGTGCGGTGTCTCTGAATAAATCATGGGCCGGAGAACAAAAGGCTTCCAGCAGTTTGATCAACAAAGCTCATTTAAATCTCTTTTTAATGCGGTAAGACCTGCGAAATGTATCAACCTGGCTGCATTAAACTCAGCTTAACATTTGCGGCGACGGGGAACCTCGTCTGAAGGAGCTGTTAATTCCTCATTTATTCTGTGCAAAAGGACACTCTCTAAGGTGCACTGAGTTAATCTCTATTAGTTGATGACAGTGTGGGTTTTTGCTTCCATTAATCTGGCAAATTTTCTCGACTACGGACTACTCATGCAGGTAGTAACGCTCTTGTTTTCATTCCGCTTTTATCCTAAGTGGTGTAACAGGCCAGAAAATACAAGAAAAAAGAAAAGACCTTAAGAGATCATGAAGACTCTTCCCAACCCCCCCATTGTGAAAGTTTTAAACCTCTTATTTCGACTCTTTGCAAACGGAAACCGCTTCAATTAATTCTGTTTTGAGGAGCTAGTGGTGTGGCTCTAGGCATCATCATGGTCAGTTCACTGCTTTGGTCTTTGGACAAATGTATTCATGGTTCTTAGTGACTTTGCTTTAGAGGTTTTCACTTGTATAAATCAAACCCCTAAAAGTCCCACCTGAACCCTGGGTGCATAAAAGAAGTTTTAAAAAAAAACAGAGGGCTGATCTGAGGTGGACTCAAGCACCATCAGAGCCAACCTGAATGGATTCCAACATTATAGATCTAATCCAGATTGGGTCAACTTGAAGAGATCTGAGAATATAAAAGCAAAGAGCAGCGTGATGCCTGATCAGTGAGGATGATCAACTGGTATTAAAAGAAGAAATAAAAGAAGAATAATGATTGAAACCAAAATTATTTGTTCATTTGGTTCAAAACAAATGAACTGAAAGTCACATTACTACTGAATAACACTGTTTTGTCCTGATTGCTCTTGACAATGCTCAGGACAGTAAAACGAGACCCTACCCAAAGGAACTGGTCCTAACTTGGACCTGGTCTAAGTCAGGTCAGGTGGTCTACTTTGGTGATCCACAGAATTTTCCTGTAGTGTCACCATGAGAATGTGGTTTTAAGTGAAATGTCTTGAGGGGCTGTTGGATGGATTTCCATGACATTTGGTCCTGGGGGAGGGGCAACGCTTTACATGGCCCCGGGAGGAAAGTGGACTTCTCTGAACCTGAGGCCTCATAATGCAAAAATACCTCATAAATGACTAAAGAATCAGCCTAAATCTGTCGCTTGTGTTGAAAAATTTGTTTTTGTCTTTTTATGATACAGCATGTTATTATAGCATTATATTATCATAGGGCTGCAAGGTGGATGGGTGGTTAGCATCGTTGCCTCGCAGCAAGAAGGTCGGCGGTTTGCGTCCCGGTGAGGACACCCGGGATCTTTCTGCGTGGAGTCTCCATGTTCTCCCCGTGCAGCGTGGGTTCTCTCCAGGTTCTCCAGCTTCCTCCCACAGTCCAGAGACATGTTGAGGTTAATTGGTGATTCTAAATTGTCCGTAGGTGTGAATGTGAGTGTGCTTGGTTGTCTGTCTCTAAGTGTAGCCCTGTGATAGACTGGTGACCTGTCCAGGTGTCCCCTGCCTTCACCCTGAGTCAGCTGGGATAGACTCCAGCCCCCCATGACCCTAGTGAGGATTAAGGTGTATAGATAATGGATGGATATATTAGTTTATTATTATTATTCTAATAATCTAATATTCAGTTCTTGTATAATGTTAAATTAATTAAAAGCATAATAAAAGGTGTTTTTAAAGTAACTAAATGAGGTCACAGGTAGCCCAGTGAGCTACTTAAATGACATTTTGTTCATGCCATGTAAACACATCCTTATGGACAGTCATGATAGACCAATGACAATGCCACAAATGTTGTGAGACTTTAAGTTGAACCATAAACAAAGAATAATCAATAATAATAAACTTGACATTTTGTCTTTACAGTGAAATAAATCGTCCAAACAGCTGTGTGGAGCTCAATGTGTGTAACAAATGGCACAAATTGTAAGTTGCTGTTGGAACTTGATCAATCACGTCTCCTTGTTTGGGGATCATCCAGGTGCTGGCTGATGCAGCAGGTATGCAATAAACTCAGAAGAAAGATTCCTACAAACAGCTGGAAGCATCGGAATAAACTTCATCTCCTGTTAACGATTTGTCACAACTGGATTAGTGTCTCATTAATTTAACTATTACGGACTAAAACTTAATCGCAGTGAAATAGTTTTTTATGAGCGTTGCAGTTTTTAAAAGATGTGAAATATTTAAGCAAAGTGAATGTGTCAAAACTCAACGCATAAAAGGTGTTTTCTGATTTCAGACAAGCTGAAGCCAACAGACTATGTGTTTTTAAGCTTTTTGTGATGTTTATGCACCAAAATTATTGCTGAAATTTGGAAAAACCCAACGTTCAGACTCGATTCTGTGAAAAGGAAAAAGACCTTTTATTTTTTTTTAAACATATAAAGAGTTCATTTGCAAAAACAGATAAATCTGTCTTCACAGACCTTCAGAAAACCAACTCACATCAATCAGACTTAAGTTATCTCTACTTTTGTCATGTTGTTTCTACTGAGTCAAATCCACTCAGCTTCAGTTTGACTGTTATTATTTCAAGCAAACAAAAAAATAGTTTCCAAAAATCTACAAAAATTGAGTTTTTGCAAATGAACTCTTCAGATAGAGGTCATTTGGGGCTTCCCTTTGTTTGGCATTTCACTTGTTCATGTGTTGTGAGAGTTTGAGAAGGAGTCCAATAGTTCACCAGCCATTAGCATGCGACTGTTAGCACTGAGCTAACATCTGCATACTAAAGTGTCCAGGTGCAGCCCTGCAGAGCCACCAGCATGGCTACAGGCGATTTATGTCTTGTTGCATTCAATAACTCGGTGCATTTCGTTGCCATTTTATTTCGGATGTGATTAACATGATCTGAAACGCGTGGCCTTCCGTTGCTTTGGCAGCTCCGGACATGCAGGTGAAAGTTTTGCAGTAATGAGATTTATGGAGTTGGCCTTCATCTTTTGAAAACTGCACTGTCTGCCTATCGCATCGACTTTGCCTTCTGTTTAATCAGCTCCCTTCTGACAAAGGTCATCAAGAGACATCCGAACCTGGACCACAAATATTAGCCCATTTGTGATCAGAAAGGCCTCATCCTAAACATTTTGCCTTGGATTTTTGCGAGCGTAGCCATTAACCTTTTCAAAAATCGAATCTGGATTTGACAAACTGGGGCCCCGGCATAATGTGCTCCATCCCTCAGCGTGGATTAAGAAAACCGGAGCCTTTTATCAAGCAGGATGTAAATCAGCGATAGTGTAGCGAGACAGTTTGAGGTGCACCGTATCTGGGTCAGGTCCAGTCTGCCATACTGTTAGTGCTTATTATTGAACACTGCCATCCTCTCTCTCTCTCTCTCTCTCTTGTGTTCATCCAGCAGATCCTCTCTCATATTGACCGCATGCATTACAGGGCTCGGGGAACATGGCTACAAAAGTCCCTCATTAGAAGTTTGGGTTTCTGTGAACATTATGGGAGGAGGAGGAGTATTGATCGCTGCAAGATAGCTAACTGGAAAACACTTCCCATCGGAGCCGACTGAAGCTCATTTGGGAGGGATGCTGCTGGCAAGCTGGAGACTATTCCACATCTGGTTATTGGACCCGGGGCGGTAGTGAGTACAGTATGTTTCTCCCGCAATCAGGAGACACTGGGAAATCTATATGTGGTAATTACAAATTCATGCCACCACTGTGAAATTGAACACTTGGCGTCATTATAAAGTAATGGGCGCATTAGAGGGAAGTTTGCAGCAATGAGTACGAGTATCATCAGCGGTGATCCACACAAATGCAATATTATCCTGTCAGATCGCACAATGGATGCTATTATATGATAATGCACCGCTGGAATGCAGCTTTCTTCACGCAAAGGCAAAAGGGAACGTGGCCGGGGAAACATGGTAGCGCTTTAAAGCAAATCCTTTACTTTGCTTACCGCGCTCATTTGGACGACATCACTTCAAGGAGGCTTTTTATAGCTCTGCTACAATAGTCAATTTGTACATGAGAATGTAAAATACGGTATGACTCATATCCATTCTCTCCATCTGTAATGTAATTACCTCACATGCTGTAACTCCCACTACGAATCCATAAATATTCATACAGATCCAACAATTCATAGGAGGCACATATCCACCATCAAGTCTGAAGTGGCGTGTGTGCTTTATGGCAAAAAATATCCCTGACTCTGTATTTGATATGGGACGTGAATGGCTGAGCTATTCCCACTGCTGACAGGGTAAGACAATGGATATAGGTCATGAAGAATGAGGTCCACTTAAAAAGTGCTCATCATACTGGAAGGCACAGTCATTATTTTTCACAGAAACCCAGTAATGGGCGCACGCAGATGCCAAGATGAAAGGCCAACGTCTGCTTTCATAGTCATCTCTCAAAGACCATTTTTACAAATGTTATCCAGCCTATTTTACCATCATCAACAGCCTTTAATCAATGCATAAAGATTGTCCCGACTCTGCCATATCTGCCCTATGAAAAGCCTGTTTGAAAGAAAACACTGTTTTCATTCATCATTAAAGATATCAGGGTAGACTTTGTTTTCCAAACATCAAAGCACCTCTGATTCTTCTGTTGCTTATCGAATATAAATGCAGATGCTCCGAGATAAACACAGCGCCTCTTACAAAGTGTGGAAATGACAATTCTCGCTGCACTTCACTCCGGTTTAAGATGTCACATCTCAATTATGAGTCCAACTTAACATGGAGAAGCTGTGGTTTTTCTCCACGGGGTGTAGTTGAAAGGCTCCTTGTAATTCACCTCGTGTATTAAGACGTTTAGCATGAAATGGTGTGTACAAAGCCAATTGAACTTGAGACAATCCCTTCATAATTACAGCCCTTCCGTTAGCTATTGGTCCTCGGTGTCCTCTGCAACACTGAATAAGAATTTGGGCCCAGTCATCTGGAAATGAGGAAGGAGGGAGGTGACTGGACTGTATTTGTTCTGGCCATGCTCGATGAAGTCGCTAATTGTCCTTGGCCATGTAAAGCAAACCTACACGTCCTATCGAGGGTTTTTTTTCTCAGTGTCACCGCTGTGCTGTCTTTTTATTCTCTCACACCACTTCCACGGCGGTGAGGCCACTGACGAAGAGGACCAAAGAGCAATAGATTTTTGTGGCTGACTTTGAGAATAAATGCTACAGTATTGGCAGCAATATGCTCTCACAGCACTTTATAGTGCACATGACCGGGTATTTAATCAGCGTGGCCTCAAACCTTTATTTAGACACAATCATGTCGCAGGAGATGATGT
>NW_007577792.1:254246-286861 GCF_000690725.1 Stegastes partitus
CATCACTGGACGAACGCATCACTGACAACACACAGTCTCCTGACAGGAGTTTCTTGATTTTATCGATGTGTAATTTATTTTAAAAATTTGATGTTTAAAAACATTTTTTGTATTGTTATTCTGTATTTTCAAGTCTGAATGTGTAGAAATGGTTTCTCCCACATCTACAGTCGTAATAGTCAGACCCTTAACAATCATAAACCTGCTATCCGACAGGTTTTTAGGAAAAACGAACAGAACCCATTAAAAACAGCCTTAACATACCGACAGCCTTGGATTCTGACTCTGACATGACATTTAATGTCACCAATCAGGATAACGGCGTATTATCTGACTGAACAATCCCACAGATTGGCTACGTTCACACTGCAGGACTTAATGCTCAATTCGCAGTTTTTTGTGAAATCCGATTCTTTGCGAGTTCATTCACATTTCCAGTTCAATGCGACTTGTATGTGATCTGCTGTGTGAACTTCATACGACCCAAAAGTGTCCCGCATGCGCAGAAGAGGACACGACGACGTCACACACAGCGAGCGTGCTCAGTGTTTGTGGAAGTAAACACGGATGGTGGAAACAGAACTGTGACCACTGTCCTAAACTGGCATCAGCAGTCAAGTCCTGCCTGTGCGTTCCGGCCACTTCTACCCCGTCGGAGCGCTCCCCTGGGGTGGAAGTGTCCCCCGACCGCGCCGAATATTTGGATATTCATCATTAATTAGGCCCGAATATCCACGACCTCCAGCCTCCAACTGCTAGATGAGATTTATGCTCTTTGGATTTACAGTTTTGCAGATATTTTACATTAATATAATGAGTTGCCCAGTTGTTTGCTTGTACATAAAACCTGCAGAGCCTTCGTCTGACACTCAAACCTACATTTTGTCCTCAGGATTTCATCACCCCGGCTCCTGAACGAGTAACAACACATTTTGGTTTAGCAATCACTTAACCTAGATTTTGAGCTATTTACGGACCATCAACAGTTCGGTTAAGGTCAGGTGACTGCGTACAATAGCGCCTGACAGGTGCTGCACACCCAATGAAATCCAGGTGATTATTCAGTGCAGCTACCTGTGACTAATGTTGGCAAACCAGCTAAAAGAGACGCAGAAATACAACTTTGAAGATGCATTTCTTTATTCCGGGGCTGCATGTAACTAACAAACACAGGCCTGTGTGTGCGCTGAACCCAGACGAATAAACCAGCCGTCAAACTCCCAGTAAGACAGTAAAGAAGCTAAAATTGTCAATGCAGCAGAGAATCACTGTAATTAGCCACTGTAACGTAATTACAGAATTTCCAACCGTAATCCCAGCGCAGCAACGTCACACTTTTTCAAAGGTGTATTCCCTCTCTAAGCCGATAATAGGTGTAGAGTAAGATGTGGGAGTATTTTTGGTTCTAGCTTAATCTTTGGCCTGATAGATGCGGGCCCAGCTCGTTTAAGAACCGCTGCAGAATATTTTGGCTGCAGCAGACGATTAATGCTCATATATGGATTGCCACTTTAGCGTGACATGCACTAATGCATGGCATAGAGAAAATGTATAAATCTGACGGAATCACTGGCGCCCTTCATTTTTCAGTCTAATGGCTGTAGCATTAACAGCTGCTAGTCGCTGTCTTATAGTCATTTATTACCACCCATGTTATCCTAGTCTGCCATTTTACTACCATAGCACTATAAATCAGAGGGCAAGAAGGGGGCCAGCACCCCCCCATTCACGCCTGCCTCGGGAGAGAAATATGAAGCAGTGTGAAGGCTGTGCGCCGCAAACCGAGGAGGGGATATAACGTCGGAAATGTAGCGCTTAAAAGTCAGTCATGGCTTCTCTTTTACCTCCAGGTCAAATACTTTGCATTGCACAACGGTCTGTGCCGAAACACTCTGCTATTATCGCGCTTACGTCACTTCTACAATCCTGCACGATCGGTCATGTCGAACACTTGGCTGTTGATAAATATAAAATGTGAGCTGCTTGTTTGACTGCGAGCAATGAGAGATATAATGACAGTTTTAACCACAAATGCCTTGTAAAGGTTGCGGCGCCTGGAAACGCTGAGGGTGTCACAGCAGTGCTAGGCCGATAGATCTGGTCTGTTCACTCCGGTGTGGCATGGCAGCACACTGCATTTAATTTACTAGTGGCTCCACTAAATGTACCGGGGGAGGCTCTCCATAATTCATGAAGGAAGAGAACGGGAGAAAAAAAAAGCCATGATGAATCTACAGTTGCTATTCATGTATCCCCCTCCTCCTGTACTTTCAGTTGAATGTTAATGGGCAGAGACAAAAGACAAAAAAAAAAAAAGGGATGCACGCTGGAAGCAGAGATAGAGATCTGAGGTTAAAACAACAAGTTAAAATGCATGCCTGTGTTGGCGTGTGTTTATGTAGACGAGGCATGATCTAAAAAACCGAGCAGGCAGAGGGAGAAAAAGTCCTCTCAGACTTTGCATTAATCACCGCCTGCTCTGTTCCTGACCATTTTCTTATCTCCATAATTAAGTAATTAACAGTTCTCGGTGCCAGTTAGCCCTGCGCTCGGACAGGACGCAGCAGGAAAATAATAACACTAAATCACTCAACCATTAGAGGATTTTGGGAAACCGCCGCATGGTAATCAAAGATTAAACGTAACCAGCGAAGAAATAGATATTGGCTCGGCGAGAGCCAGGAGGAAACGTTCTCACACTCCGGCGTGCACACACATGCACGCTCTAACAAACACAAACTAATCTAAGAGATGAAAAATGACCACAGGCGTTTTCACACACTCCGCATGCCGGCACATGCGCTCCTCGCACAAATTCAGCCGCCAACGCTCGGGCCCGACCTGTAAATCAGCGCTCGACAGGGTGGAATTTATCACAGATCTTTGCACTTTGGGGTTCCACATGGGAATGCACACAAACACCGTTGTGCAATAGGGATGCGTTCTACCTGACGCTCACGGCGAAGACAGACTCCAGCGACGGAGGCGATGACAGATGGCAGTCGGTAAAATTAGGAGTGAAATTAACATTCAGTTTTGCAAACGACTTGGTAAATCCTGGTTTGTTTGGACTTGTGTACTTCGCCAAAGAGGAGAAAAGTTTGATTTAGGCGTCCGACCATGATTGCGCCCCCTACAGGAACACTCTGAAGGTGAATTTAGGCTCTGTGTGGTTCATAATGTGGATTTAATTTTGTTGCTTTGTCTCATCTGTAGTGTGCAACAGGAATTTGTCCATGATTTGAATTACAGAGAAACGAATGGTGCACTGATGAACTTAGTTCCTTTTATTGTGACGTAATTTTCTCTCACAATTTGTGGACTCATCAGAGAAGAGCAGCTGGCACCAGCTCTTTTGGTAACAGATAGATTCCTCAGTAGGGTTTCACAATTTTAGAAAAATCATGACATTGTTTGTTTTCTTGCAATTTATGGTGCAATATTTAGAAAAAATAGGAAGTTTCACCAGATGATTTGAAAAACTATTTGGAAAGAATGACCTGTTTTCTAATGATTTTGGTGATTTTGTAGTGTATTTGTATGGAAAATCAATTTTAATTCAATCTTTTAAAATCCATTTGGAACCTTTCTTACATGGTGGAACACTGGCAGAGGCATTTAAATAGTTTTTTTTACTTTGGATGTCATTCAGATGTGACTTTTCACTCATAATGCACAGTTTTTTTGGTCAACATCATTCCTCCTGTAGCTGAAATATTAACATACAAATGACGCTGACAACAACAAATCCTTTTTTTTTTTTAGAGTTTCTCTTCAGTTCTTTGTTTATTTTGCTGCGTTGTGTCTTGTGAATGATGCTAAAACAAACCAAAAACTATATCCAAGAACCGTTAAATTGGGGCAAATTATGCTCTGTGAGGCAGATTTGTCGTCTAGATTAGGAAAATGAAAGTTGTGCAAGTTTCTCTTTTCTCTTGTCTTTTCATATTCAGCAACATAAAAAGCTGTAGCATGATGTGTCGCGGTTCATTTGTCTCAGTTACTATGTACTGTGCATGCAAACATCCCAGTGTGAAAACCGAAACTAGATCTTGTGCTGCCCTCTTCCTGGGTACTGAAGCTGAAGTTGTAAGTCAGAGACTGCCATGGGAAACAAGTGCTAGAGCTCAGTATGTGCAAAAATGTTTTTCCTTCTTAAGGAGATGTAAGGGTTAGAGTGGTGTAGTATCCCTAACTCACTGGTATTAGTATGTTTGCATGCAGAAAAAGTGAGAATACAGTCGTGACTCGATAATATGACACTAAATGTAAAACCTTCTTTTATGTTGGATTGTCAAGACGGAGGTCGAGATACAAGGAGGGCTTGATGCTGGAAGGCTCATTGTTGTTAATATTTATTGTTTATAGTTGTTATAATAACTAGTGTATTGTTAGAACTCTACGCATTGCTGGATTTCACGCCTTTGACTGGTGCACGTTCCGGCCACTTCCACCCCAGGGGAGCGCTCCTATGGGGTGGCCGGAACACACAGGCAGTACTTGGCTGCTGATGCTGGTTTAGTTAACAGTCACACTTTTGTTTTCACCATCAGTGGCAGTGGCGAGGGAGGATAGAATATCACCATTACGGTGTAGATGTGTTGGCTCTGGTTGGACAACTACTTTAAAAAAAAAACCCTTTAAAATCACAAGATCCGCTCCACCGTTACAATCCGTGTTTACTTCACTGAGCACGCTCACTGCGTGTGACGTCGTCGTGTCCTCTTCTGTGCATGCGGGACACTTTTGGGTCGTATGAAGTTCACACAGCAGATCACATACAAGTCGCATTGAACTGGAAATGTGAAGGAACTCACAAAGAAATCGGATTTCGCCAAAAAAAATCTGATTTGAGCATCAAGTCCTGCAGTGTGAGCGTGGTCAATCTGTGGGATTGTTCAGTCAGATAATACGCCGTTATCCTGATTGGTGACATTAAATGTCATGTCGGAGTCAGAATCCAAGGCTGTCGGTGTGTTAAGGCTGTTTTTTATGGATTCTGTTAGTTTTTCCTAAAACCCTGTTGGATAGCAAAGTTTAGGATTGTTAAGGATCAGATTATCGAGTCACGACTGTAAGTTTAAATTCCAGCTTGATCTTTTAACTGATACTGTTAAGATGTTGTGTTTAGAAGTTGTGTTTCTTGATCATAGTCTGCCTTATCGGTCTTTGCGTCACCTAAAAAGCTCGACCTTCACTTCCACGGCGTTCGTCCATAAACAGCGACTTCTCGGTAAAAAATCAAACGGCCGCTGTCTCTCCATGTAAGGCCGCGTTCACCTGATGCCAACTCAGTTTATGGCAGTTTATTGGACGTGATCTTACACACATCTATAAAAGTTAACAAGCTCACAGTTAAACCCAGGTTTGGACATTTATGAGGGTTTTCTGTCTCTGCGTATCACACAGAGAGCACAGAGGACAGTTGTTGAAAGGGCCGCTGATCTATCGGCCATCCTTGGACTTCAATGAATACATCTTTTCTTTGATCTGCTAAAGTTGTTTATAATGATTCTCTATTAGTGGCACAGTCATTACCCTTTCCCATGGGAGTGATGCACCCCCACCTTTTAACACACACACACACACACATTTACACACATACAGGCTATTCATTCCCATCACTAGCAGAATGTCTGGCAGATTAAAAAGAGAAAGTGGACACATCTCAGAGCGCCCATACATCACGCACTGTTTCCTCTGTGGTGCCACTGTGCTGGGGGGGCGGTCTACGTGCTGGACTGTGCTGGACTTTGTCATGTAACTCTTTGGTTTTATAGCTTTTTTTTTTTTTCCCCCTAAAGGAGGAGATAGGGAGGTCTTTCATTGCAGCTGGGATAGTTAATCCCGAGCTATAATAGGCTCGCTTCGACTCAACAATGTAGCTGAGCATGTCCCTCTGATTTGGAGGCCTTGTTCCAATCTGGCTCCAATCAGCGTGTTGAGTTTCTGGGGCCACTGCTGATTTTCTCGCCTCAGATGAGTGATCGCTGGGAGACAGCCGGACATGCGCTGCCAAGCTCTGGATCGCATGTTTTGAAAAATCACACAATCTCACGCCGAAGTGACCAACTGTGTGTATTTGTGTGTGTGTGTGTGTGTGTGTGTGCCTTGCCAAGGCGCTATGGTAAACCAAAATGTACTGGCTGGCCTCCAGTTTGAAAGTTCTTTAATCCTCCATCTGCAGGGGAGCGTTGCAGGTTTGCGCGGCGCACCTCAGCGCGGATACCTACGCGCACGCTCGCTTTCAAGCGCCGCGACGCTGTGATATTATGCTGTTTGTGTTTGATGTGGGCGACTGAAGAATCGTCTCATAACCTGGTAAAAAGCAGCCACAGTGGGAAGAACAACCTGCTGCTTCGATTGAAGTGCACTTGTCAATGGCGACCCGCCGGATCAAAACAACCACGGAGCAACCCCTGTGGCTTATACACCTTTTGTCGCTTCCTTTAGAAGACACATTGTTAGACATTCAAAAGGGATGTGGAAGAGGTTATTACTTTGTCAGAGAATATTTCCGACTGACAAAAGATGAGAAATATTCTTCCTCTCTCGGTAACAGCGGGTGAAAGTGTGCGAGAGTGAGGGTAACCTTGGTGGCTGGCGATGCGCTGACCCGGGTCACTTTGTCTGATGTATGATGCAGCGTCACAGGGCACACAGCACATTTATTAGACTGTGTAATGATAAAAAGATAGCGGGGGGAAATGGATGACGGTCGAATTGGAGCCCACACATGGAGACGAGGCCGCTAGTTGCAGTCTCCTGGCGGTAATATCATAAAGCAGGCGAGAGAAGACGCTCCTCGGGAATACAAATGCCGCCTTTAAGTTGGAAACGTGCGGCCCGAGATGTGCCACCATATTAAAGAGGGGGGGGAAGATTTAGCTCTTTAGCCGATTAATCTTTGTCATCATCTTGGCATTGTGGAGAAGCAATTTAGATGGTAAATACAGTTTGTGTTCCATATATCATCTGGTCGGCGCCGTGGCATGTCGAAGTTTGGCCGCACGTTTAGGGGCTAAGAAGGATTTATGCTAAATAAATGGTCTTATGTGTCATTGAGGTTTTTTTTCATGGCAACAAGAAGGAGATTTTTGAATTTCATCACCTGTGGGGAAAGTTTAACTGTGGGTCTAATGTCTTCATATGTCGAGTGTGTTACGGCGAATGACAATTTACCGACAAAAAAAAGAGATGGATGATAGAAAGAATAATTTTTT
This sequence comes from Stegastes partitus, assembly GCF_000690725.1. Classification (NCBI taxonomy): domain Eukaryota; kingdom Metazoa; phylum Chordata; class Actinopteri; family Pomacentridae; genus Stegastes; species Stegastes partitus. The sequence continues at coordinate 261,470 of NW_007577792.1, forward strand.
AATAATAAATACATGAATATCTAATTGAATGATAAAGTTATTCTGCGGGGAGAAGCGTGCTGGCTGCTGAAGTTAGACTTGAAACAGTTTCTTCTGCCTAATTGGGCTCTCAGACCAAAAACAGCACAGCAGTGCAAGAGGTTGGTGTGTTTCTACCGGAGAGTCCAAGTTATCTCGTGGGCTCGTGTTCACATTAGGTTTTATAAATTATTTTTGAGACACCGCAGTAAAGTTCTAGCAATGCACGGATAATTTGCTAATTAGCTACCAGAATAAACCATATATTTTTGTGCTTACTGATGATAAATATAGTGATATTTGTTAAATTTTGAATGCTGAGCTAATGTAAGTTAGCTGAAAAATGTAAAAACCTGTCAGCTTAAATGAAGAATACAGCTTCTAGTAACAAAAGATGAATAAAAATCCATCACTGGATTAAATTAGAGCAGATTTAAAGTGAATTTCTGCTTCAAACTGACAACAAATTGAGCTGCCCACATGGCATTCTCAGGAATTTCTACCAAATGGCCTCATGTGTTTTTTGGTAAACTGATTGTGAAGCAACAGATCATTATTTCTGGTTTGGTATCAAGGAGGTCAGCTTTGATTGTGGTGACGATCTCGCTGTGAAAACATTGTGTTGTCTTTGTTGCAGTGCCAGTGTTGGTCTGAACAAGTCCTCGTCGGGAGTGTAAAGTGTTGTTAGCGTGGCCAGTAAGCTGTGAAGAAGATTCATCTGGGTCAGATCTACACACGAGATGCGATTCAGTCGGGGAAGGAAAAGAGAATCTTCAAAGAGCCTCTTTGGGGAAAATCAAGGTGTTAACAAGGTAAAAAAAAAAAGCTTGATTTTCCCCACAGAGGGTCTTTTCAGAGTCTTTAAAGATCGTTCCATATGGTGTTCTCTATACGATGGAAGACACCGTGAGCAGATTAAGCAGTCGGCACCACGGCTGAACGTTTCCGCCTCGAAACCAGCGGCGACGGTTTCAGGCTTCTGCAGTTTCACACATAACAAAACCTAAAGAAGCGTTCCTGTCAGCGTACAGGGCGAGGCTTTCTCTATCGTTTATGTTCTTCAAAATCTGTTTCTGGTTTCGAACATGACGTTACAACAAGCAGAGTTTTTAAAGCAGAGGTGAGTACATCTGACGGCCTTTGATATGCAAAGATGAAAATTTTCGGGGTTTAATCAACGACCAAAGAAAGAACCTTAACAGCCAGATGAACCTGATAGAAGTGGAAAAGCAAAAAACTGTGATCTTATCTTTAATTACTGGCTATAATTACAATATCCTGGAACAAATCTGAATGTGACGAAGCATCTCTGGGTTTTAGGGTTTCTTCATTATCAAACCAATTAATTTAATGTTCCCCCAAAAAGAAATAGTTGGGAGCTAATAATATTTACATTATTCTTTACATTAAACCCAGTTGTCCTCCCAAGTAGCCACGTCTGGTGACCACCTCAACCTTTACGAAGAATTGCCAGATCAAGACCTCGTTATTCTGATATTTTTCCTCATAATTAATTAATTAATTAAACTTTGCATAAACTTGCTCTGCTCCCACGGTGTTGCAAAGGCGAGCAGAGCAGCTGTAGCCTATGAACATTTAGGATAATAAATATCATGGGCATAGGTGGATAACTTTGGCTATCTGGACAAGACACCAGTGAAGCTGAACTCCTCCAGAGCAGCTCTACCTCCGACAAATGTTTGTATAACTAAACCTCAGCCTTCCCCCACATGATGCCTATTAGACTTTCAACATATGTCATAACCACCTTCAACAGAATCAAACTGGGAGGATTTTTCTCCGAGCTGCTACACCCCGTCTGGCTTTCCTCACATCTTACTTTTAATGAGCAAAATATCTTTGGAGTCTGTCCAACACTGAAGGAGCAGACCTATAGAATGAGATTATCTATCCAGGAGCTGCTGAAAACGGTGGGAAACAGAAAGAGAAAGAGAGAGCTTGTGTGGAAATTACCAAGCAGTCCCACCACTCCCTTGACTGTAATGTATGAGATCTACTGCCTTAATATCTCTGTTTGAAACCATAAAGTCTGCCTCTTTATAAGTCCCGAGAAAACTCCGGCGTGCCCGCTCCACTCCGCTGGCCCGGTGACAGAAGTGGCTTGATATGGGACGCATGTTTCATATTCAGTAGTCAATGGGGTGAGTAGTGAATTATGCTACAGTCTGCCAGCAAAGCATACAGATTGTCCCCTCTGTGTGCATAACAAATGCAAAACAATTTTACATATGGTGTTCGTATGACATCTGGAGCTAATGGAAAAAGATAGAAAACATAGCTTCGCACTGAGTGATGGAATTTTAAATTGTATTCTACACATGAATGCCTCCCAGGGTGACCGCCGGACCCGAGACGCTCCTTTATGGTAAACAGAGAATGTGACGGGGTTTTTTGAATAAAAATCCCGAGGAATAGAAACAGAAGCCGCTGAAAAATCAAGCTCTCCTTATGTTGTTTTCTTTCCCCATCCATGTCTAGCACAGACTCCCAGGGAGGGTGATGTCATCCTCAGACGTTACACACATTGACCTTACATCCCTGCAGTCGAACGAAGCCGGTGCGCGCAGACTGGAGGGAGCGCAGCCTCGGATAATTGACAGTGGAGCGGCTTTGAAATGCTGATTAAGCACAACCTGCCCCATAGCCCCCCCAGACTGATGGCTCGGCGTGCGGAGGAGGAGGCTTTTGACACGGGGAGAAATCCTTAAAGGGAGCTCTCGGTGATGGAGTTACAGTATCATCACACATCAGAATTCAGGGCCACTTCTCCAGAGATGCTCAAAAAAAAAACGAGGGGGGGAGATGTGAACGGCATTCATTAGGGCGTCGGAGCTTCATTAAAACCTCCTTTCTGGGTTAATATTTCCTGGGTAGCTGCATGCGAATTCTGTCACATCGCCTCTCTGCTTCTTCGCCGGTGCTATCTGTGCTTCGTTACACTTGGAGATAGCGCTACACGGCGAGATTAGGATCGCATTTGGAATTAAAATTTTAAGGCTCATTAATTTTTAAATCAGCCTTTACACGCCAGCGTATGTTAACACGGTTTGTATCATTTACAAATTTTGGTAAATTTTCTACACTGCTTCAATCGCACAGCGTGGACATAAATTTGAGGAATGCTTGGAGGAATGTAGTAATTATCTAATTAAGAGGCAGTAACAGCGATATGTTTAATAGCTGAATGTGAGGCGAGCAGCGGAATTGGTCTCCTGCTGCCAATAACCGCAGCAAGGTCAACGCTCTGGAGGTCATTTGTCACCCCCCCCCACCTGATGAGAAATATTGACCAAGAAGCGAGGAAGAACCAGGAAAGTGCCATAGCGCAACTTTTTCACTTTGACATATAAGCGAGGCAGAACAGTGAGTGTGGATTAAAAGACTTGACGCCGAGGAGAGAGCTATCACTCAGGATGAAGGATCGAGGGGTTACTCCGGGGCCATTTGCGCTGCAACCTTTTTTTTTTTTTTTTTTTCCGGGTATATGGTCAATGGCAACAGACTGGAAACCCATAGGTCGAGCTCTGCCCGACAAAAGCGATGGCTTACCCTCGTCTCGTCTCACTCGGGGACCGGTCAAATTTGTCCCCCGGGGGGAGTGGAGAGACCTTCTAACATAACTCAACCCTTTGACCTTTCAACCCCGACGAGGCCTTTTCAAGCCGTGATGGATGGCTTTTTGTGCGAGTCTCGTGATTTATGGAGCGCTACAAACATTTACTTTCTTTCCACCCCCCCTCTTTTCTCCACCTTCATTCCTACTTTTGATTGAACCAGCGCTCCCCGCTCACAAGCTCATCTTTTCTTATCAATTAGCGTCTTGCCAGGAGATCCTCGTGGCACCGTGCGAGGCAGCCTGATGCGGGGTTACAGATGGATATGGTAATCGTGACAGAGGCTTTCCCTCTCTCTGACGTCTCTTCACCGGGATAATTTTTCACTTTTTTAATATCCATGTGCCAGAATGTGTGTTTAATGACTTCCCGTGGGCTATAGGTTCAAATGTATTTTGTGTCTAAGTGCTGTGCCCTAAGTGTTATGGGAAACTCCCCTGGTGAGGCAACCTTTCCATTAGGGATATGAAAGACTCTCTATCTGTCTTGGTTTCTGGCCCACATCCTAAAGTCTTATTCCGAATAAGCAGAGGCACTAATTACGAATGTGTAATCAATGTCTAGTTACCAGATTAGAGGATTTAAAAAAAAAAAACAAAAGTAGCCGAACTTATTATTTACCCCACCGATGTCTCCTGAGACAAATCAGATGCATGGTTCTGTTGGCTTCATCAGACTCTGACCTTCGGCATGCACTTAGACAACAAACACCTCCAAGTCTGAGGCCACGGTTCTCTACCTGAAAACAGTGGATTGACCCTCTGGGTTGGGGGTAAATTCCTGCCCCAAGCGAAGGAGTTTAAGCATCGTTCACAAATGAAGCGTGAGATAGTCTCGTAGATTGGTGCAGCATCAGCAGTAATGCAGGTGCTACACCGGACCGTCGTTATGAAGAGGTAGCTAAAGGCAAAGCTCTTGATTAACCAGTCGATCTTTGTTCTAACCCTCACCTACGGTCATGAGCTCTGACTGAAAGAACGAGACTCTGACTGTAACGAAGCTGGGCTCAGCCTTAGAGATCGGGTGAAGAGCTCAGACATCCGGAGGGAGGTCGGAGTGGCGTCACTGCTCCTCAGCGTCCCACGGAGGCAGCTGATCAGGACGCCTCCAAGGCTCCTCCCTTTGGAGGTTTTCCGGGCACGTCCCAACTTGGAGGAGACCCTGGGGTAGACCCAGAACTCACTGGAGGGATTACATATTTCATTTAGCCTGGGAATGCCTGGGGATTCCCAAGGAGGAGAACGTTCCTGGAGAAGGGGACAACTTGAATGCCCTGCTTCCACCACAACCTCAGTCTGGATCAGTGGAACAAAAATGGATGGATGGATTGATGGACAGAATAATCCTGTGGCTCTTTGGAGGGATCCTCAGGTCAGGAACCACTTGGCTCAACTATGAAGTGTAAATAAACTATCTACACCTCAGTCAGCTCCATCTGCTTGAACACTGGTGCATCAGTTTTAACTACGACTGATTCAATATGTCAAGTGCTTTCTGCAGAGGAAGTTGAAATGAAGTATTTTAATCTTGTGGCTCGTGTCAGAATGGCGACAAACCAGAATAAGGACATGCAGCTTGATTCAGTGCGAGGCTTCTCAGTGACAGCATGTGTCCAAGAAATACAAGAAATCTGGAAGACTTAGGGAGCTCACGCACAGGAAGAAATGTGGTGACCAGAGAGTAAAGAATGTGAAACTTGAGGATATGTAGTGATGAAAGGATACAGAGTAAGCCAACCCAAAGATGTATTTATTTATTTATTTTTCCTTTATTTAACCAGGTAAGTTAATTGAGAACAGGTTCTCATTTACAATAACGACCTGGCCAAGAGGCAGCACAGAGCAGAAAATACAATACATCCATAAGAAAAGAATACACAAACAAAACATAACAATAAAAGTCTTTGAAGATAAAATACACTAAAAGCAGGTACAGGACTTGATAAAAAGTTGCTTCACCATATTTTTAAAAGAAGATACAGATATAAATACACTGAGTTTGATTGTTTTTTGTAACTGGTTCCAGTCGAGAGCTGCAGAAAACTGAAATGAACAGCGGCCAAAGACAGTGCGGGCTTTGGGGATGAGGAGGTGGATTGAGGAGGAGTTTGAGGCGTTGTGTTTAAAGAGAACAACCAATGTGACCGTAAGATACCGATGACCAACACGACACCTTCCCTGAGTTCCCCAAATTTGTTTGATGCAAGGAAACATGGCTCCAACCACTTTAACGTCACCAAAATGGAAGAACATCTCATCTCCGAGATCTCCAACGCCTTAAATCATTGCCATGAAGCTGTGTGAGTTTGGTACTATGGAGACTGAGCAGGATCTGACGGCAAATAAAGCGGCGTACTCGTCTTTACTTCTGACACGAGAGCTGCCACACGCCGGTTTTAAAAGCATCCAGTCAGGGTTTTCTGGATAACTAGAAGCTGGAACATCCACTGGCAACCAAGTGTCAGTTAAAAATGATGGGCAACTAAAAAAGTCCATTTACATGTGAACCAGACTTTATGCTTTGAGATGTTTGAGTCGGTTTGTTGCTGATCATGCTTCACGTTTTAACCCCATCGTTTTCCCCTTTGTGTCCCTCAGAACCAGCACCTTTCAGAACTTTCTCTGCCTGTTTTATTTTCTTTTTTTCAATTTCTTGCAGTCGTCAACAGGTTTTTTTTTTTCTTGCATCTCAGATGAGAGTCGGGGATTTACAGGAGGCGCCCGGCAGCATAAATGAAACGTATAGATGAAAGATGTACAGATAACTTTTGTCATGTGCAATTTACTTCTCTGGCTGAATTTATACATCCAGACATGTGTTCAGCAAATGTTCACTGCTTCTTTCATTTCGCTTTCTGCACAGCCATCCGACCATTTTGTGGTCAAACCACAAAGAGGAACTACTCGACAGTTCATGCAGCGTGACTTGTGGTGCATTTTTTCCTCAAACCGCTGTATTGTAGAAACGAAGACGGCCGACGGTCTCCATGGCAGCGTCACACTTCCTGTTGATTGTTTGGTGACGATCATTTTTGTTGCCCGGCGGTGCATTCTAAGAACAGATCTAAAGAGTCTGCACAGCGAGGGAATACAAATGTGATGGATTACACAACTCATGCAAACTTTGGCTAATTGATTTTGAATCCTCATGAAACAAATTGGTCACCTTGTCTTTGTGTCAACCAGCTACCCATCTACATGAGCTGCTGTGTTAAGCAGTTTTTAAAAAAAAAAAACGCAAAAGCTGTAAATTGAATATGCGCCGGCTGAAAGTGGACAGCGTTAGGCTCTAACAGTGTTAGCCTGCCTCTTCTTCATGCTGTTTCATCTGCACCCCCAGCACTCGAACTGAGAAATTCCTGCTTCAAATCCTGTCAGCTTCACCTGCAATCACAGGTAACCCATGAGATGCACAGGCCGAGTGGAAAATTACAGACAGCGAGAGAATAGGGTAAAGTAGGCCAATGTGTTACATAATAAGCTGACAGGTTAGAACAGTGCACGCAGCTCCCTGCAGATAAGTGACCCAGAAATATCAGCTGCAGGTTTACGGCACATACTATATTACATACAGTTCTCACTTTCACGCTGCTTGGCTGCTTTCCTGCACTCTCCACTGCATGCGCTGCGTGTTCCAGCCAAGAATGAGAAACATCCTAATGTCAGCGAAGGCAACACGTTTTTCCAAATCATACATCATGTACCGGTCTTTCTGCAGACAGGTGGCTAAGATGAATATTCTCAAAGTGTTCGGTATTACAAAGTTTTCCCCCCACTTTCACTTTTTTTTGTACATTTTATTGAATTTTAGATCCAGTCAAGTTTTAAACACATTTCAAGGATAATGAAGGCAAACAGGATACACCTGACCACGGCTTGGAGTGCCTCAGAGAAGCTTCAGAATACTGGATGAAGGATTTGAGTTTTAACGTTGAATAAATTTGCAAAAAATTTCTAAAAACACGTTTTCACTTTTTGTCATTATGGGTTATTGAGTAAAGAAAGCCAATTTCTCATGTTTAAATTAAAGCTACAACACAAGTGTGCAACAAGCGAAGAGGTCTGAAGACATTTTGAAGTAACCAGGCAGCAGCACGACCCTCTGGAAGAACAGCTTTCTGAAATATACACAGAAAAATCCCAACTATTGGAGAGACTGTCATGAGGATTTGCTTTGAAATTCAGAGAAATTGTAATGACTTCTGTAAGTATTCTGCTACTACAACCATCAAAGTATTCTGTTATTTGAGCAACCACGTTGGTTTGTATTTAAATATTTCAACATCTATCCAATGGATGGTCACAAACAGCCTTCATGGTGGTCAGAGGATGCATCTCACCAACTCCGATGATCTTCTAAGTTTCCATCGGCACCAAAACAGCTTGATATTTTTGGTGTGTTTGGAATGGTTCTGAAAATTTGGTATTTATGGTCCCTAGAGCATGAAACTGATCCTATTCAAAGGTCTAAATTTCAGTTTATCAGACATCTTTGTTTGTCCTTTGGTTTCTCACCAATCTTAGCTGTAGTTTGTTGTTAGTTCTAGTTAGCAAACGTTAGCATGTTCAGTATCAAAATGTGGTATTTTGATGTTAGCATTCAGCTCAAGCGTAAAAACTGACGTTTATTTTCACTCCTAGCTTGTCTCTTGAGTTTACCTTCGCTTGTTTGTTTGTCTGGTTCAAAATAGAACATCTATACAACTTTTGGATTGGCTATTATTATTATTCATGGTTCCCAGAGGATGAAACTTTGATTCCCTTGCACCGCAATCAGTTCAAAATTTCACTTTGTCCAACATTTTTTGGTTGTTTTTTGTTGGGATGCCTGCAAAACTTACAGCCTTTTCATATCTAACATTGTATCTGCTAACCATTAGCATGCTAGCATTATCACTATGAACATGAGGTTAGCATTTAGCTGATGATCAAACCATCCACTGTGTTTAGGTAAAATCCTTAAAGCAAAAGTAAAGGAAATGTTTCCCACTGCAGGCACCAACAAACTACAAAAAAAAAAAAAAAATCTATAACTTAACAGCTTTTGAGATTAAAAACAAACATTTAAAACAGAAGCAATCTCAGTCCGAGCCATTCCCCGAGCCATAATTGAGCTGCATTCATATTTCTGCGCGGAAATTAAATCCAACGGAAGCCGCCTCATGTGTGGGACAATCTATCGAACCAGATTTAAGAGGATTCAACTCCCCAGCGTCCCAAATTTCAGAATGACACCCATAACCCCCCCACACGGAGCTCCGACTGGCTACAGGCATGAGAACTGAAAAGAAGGATGAGTGCATTTTATTGGGAGAGAAATAATACAAAATAGCTGTGGGCCAACTGGAATTAATTTAAATCTCGTACAAAACATCAGTGAATCACTTCCCAAATTCTCCCTCCCAGCCAGCTGTGATGTTTACAACTTTGACTTGTTTTAGATTATAAACACACACATACACACAAAGGGTTTGTTTCCATTTGCTACCAATGGCAAAAAAGGGAAGAGACGAAGCAAAAAAGAGGCGGCGGTGGCGATGGTGGCGGTGGTGGTGGGGGAGCGAACGGAATAATTAGACAGATCAGAGGAAGAGATCCTTTGCTAGAGGTCATGCGGCTGATAAACGATAGGTTTGCCTGCAATGCATGTTAAGTGAGTATCGGTGTAATTATCCAGGCTGCGGCACCCGTATGAATGTGTGTAATGTCACGGCCTTTCTTCCCTCACCCCCCTCAGGCGCTTTCCTTCCTTGTCAGACGCTCCACAGACAGGGAGTGAAGGTCACTTGACCAGAAGAAAAAAAGGTCAGGGGAGGGACTAGGCTCACGACGGTCCGATCAGCCCACCGCCACTGAATGGTGAATTTAATTAAGATTGAGAGTGACATTTTCTTTCCCACCCCTCCCGCCCTCCATCTCTTCTTTCCCGGCTCCCAGTCTGCGAGGTTGTGATTATCAATTTTTCTGAAAGAATAGGCACTTCAATCAAATGAGGATAGAGCCCCCCTGTGGGTATTAATGAAGGTTTAGTAGGCTTACTTCCCCTTTCCTGCCTCTTTTTTAGATTTTTTTTTTAAAGTAGAAACTTCGGGAAAATCACTTGCCAAAAATTCTCTTTCTACCTAATCTTGGAGGTTGACAAGTTCATGTGTAACAAGACGCTTTTAGAAATGTGCGCGATATCTTCATTAAAACATCAAAAAAAAAAGAAACTTCTCCAGCAGCTCATGCGAGGCAGACCTCCTTCCTCTAAATTGAGAGGAGCCGGTGCCATGACGATCTGTGCTTGCTTTGCAGATTCTCTGGAGCCGATGGGGGGACCCAGTGCAATAAAAGAAGCCCTTCCTGAAGGTTTGGCGGTATGTTTCTGTGGGCGACACGCAGGAGATCAAGGGAGCGAGAGAACTGACTGGGCAGGCCTAGAGCCGCCTCTCTCTCCAGGGACTCCTCGCTTTAATCACAGCGCAGCCAAGCAAAGTGATGGTGAACTCCACATGCCTTTGGTCTCGCTCTCCTCTCTCTGTCTTCATCTCTGTCTTTCTGCTTCTCTTAGTCTTCCCTCTCTGTGTCTTCACTCCACCTCTCGTCTCCTTTCACCCCCTTCTCTTCTCCCCTCATGGATTTTATTGTAAATCTCAAACTGCAGCCCACATGCATTTTTTTTTCATTATATTGCACCACAAAGTAAATACATACAGTCCCAGAGAGGTGTTAATCGCGTAAAAAGAAGAAGCTGCTGGTAAGCAAGGAAGGCTCTTTGCAGCAGCTCTAATTGAGGCCCGGACATGTCCCTGATCACTGAGCCTCCAGAGGCTAGCTGCCATAAAAGCAGTGCTAGGAGCAGTCATTACTGCACAGGGAAACATATGGTGTCAGGTATCTTTAGACGAAACTGTCCGGTGGTACATTGAAGAAATGAAGGCTGGGGACATGGGGAGCAGGCCATTATGAGAAATCCTGAAGGTGCTGCACAGCGGAGGGCCTCAGACAAGCATGTCATTTACAGCTGCCTGTTGTCTCCTGTATGTTTTATTGAAACACCAGGAATGTGCTGTAGGTTGAGGACCTGCAGTCAGATGACTGATGGCATGTTGTTGTTTTCTGCCTTAAAAACCAGGTAGCTGTGCTTCTCTCATTTTAATTCACCGCGTGGAGGTCATGTCAGAAACAGTCACTTTATTAGACGGAAGACAAAAAAACCAAAAATATGTCATATGTCATATGTCATGTCCCTAAAGCTGCATTGTTTGAACAAAGTTGGCTGCAGAAACTTGGTAGAAAACTTCACTTGGTTTTCAGTGTTTCAGACCACCTGACCGATGGGATGCACCTTCTTGGTTTGGTAGCTGGTAAAGTATGGAGGGTCTGTTTCAACAACAACATCTCAACAACTAGCATCAATTGCTTAAACTGCTTTTTAAAAAAAAGGTCTTGATTGATTAATTGATTGGTTGACATGTTTCAACCAATCAGACCAGTCGCTCATCGTTCCACCTCATCTCCACCCAGACGTCGGATCCTCTTGATTACATTTTTTTGGACTCTTTGGACAGAAAGCGATGGCAGTGAGCAGAAAACTAAACAGTTCAGTGAAATGTGACAGGATGTACGTCCATGTTTTTCTACTGCAGTCGACCTTTCACAATAAGGCAACTTCAGCTCCAGGTGGTTTTCAAAAAGGCTCAAACAGCAGAAAATATTTTTTAAAAACTCAGTGATGAGCTTTTCAGTCAATAACCAAAAACTGTTTGTCTATGTGTAAGGACATTCATGTTCCCCAGAGGATCAATTTTTGGATCCTTAATTGATTAAATTGTCCTCTAACATCACCATTATATCACAGTTGTCACTCATTCTGGCTTCTTGTTGGGCCACAACTTTGGAGATGGGTTGACACTAAATTATGTAAACGCATTCATGGTTCCCAGAGGATGTATCCTAACAACTTTAGTGCTCTTTATTCTCCTCTAACACCATCAGTTGAGCTTTGTTGTTCAGAGCAAAAACGACATCAACATTTGAATAGACTGGGAGATTTGGTTTTCATGATTTTATTCCATTTTTTTCTTCAGGGCAACAGAAACTATTTGTGAAGACAAACGTCGCTATATCGACCTCTTGACATGGCAGCTTTGTTGACTGTCTAGCCGAGCATTCATTTGGAGTCTTGTTTCTGTCTGATGAATGAGTTGTTTTAGCTTAGTTTTTGGTCTCCACCAACTTATTTATCTGGCTTTAGATGATAATCGGCCTCTGTGTTCACCAGCAAGTCGCTTCGTTTGTTCACTATTTGGTGCTAAACAGGTTGTGTACGGTGGGTTTAATCAGAACTTTCGTTTGCAGACGGGAAAAGCTAAACAGCGGCCTAAAGAACCGGCTTAGAAGCTCAATAGAGGTGACTGGACGCTATAGAAATGGAGGTTTGCATCTATGATCAGCAGTCAACACATTGCTCTAAACCAGTTGGTTAATTGATAAGAAACACACATTAATTGGCGTTGCTTTTAAAATTTCTTTAGTGGTTACTGTTGTGATGTTTTTAGCTTTTTCGTTTTTCCTCCATAAGCTTTTGTGATTTTTTTGCATGTATCATCATTTTTATTGTTTACATGATGATTTTTTACGAGGCTATCTAATCCTGTATGTTTTGAAATTCTAAAGCCTTCATGGTTGAATCGGTCCTGCCACAGTGCTTCATTCATTAATATATCAAGCAACAATTCAACTCCCACAGTTCAGAGTTTGATTGGCCCCAGAATGTGAACAATGACGTGTAGATCCTCAGATCCTCAGTGTGAGTCTGTATAAGCAAGTCTCCCTGTTGCAGCCACATTCCTGTCAGATTTGGCCCTCTGGCTTCTGACAGCATCTCCAGATTCCCAGAATGCTTCTTTAGGCAAAACTGCAAAGAGTGAGAGCGAGTGGCATGTACATTTCACTACCACGGCACAGAATTGGGTTAGAGTGTGCATAAAGATATTTTCATGAAGCTCCTTTATTGCTTGCAGCAAGGAGCTCCGAACCATTAGCATTTTTTTTTTTTTTTTTAAGCAGCGCCGAGCCTTCCTGCGCTGTAATATGATGCAGAGTAGTAAAACTGTCAGTAAGTCCTTATCAAGTCAATGATGTTGCTGTTGCTTGGCAGGCGTCAAAAAACAAATGACGGTTGAAGCGGCATCTCCGTTTTGAAACTCATTTCCTCTCGTACGGGTGTGTGTTTGTGTGCACGCGATTGGGGGGGAGGAAGGGGAAGAGAGATGTTATTGAAGTTACCATGGTGATTCAATTTCAGCACTCTCTCCCCCCCTCCTCCACTTCCCTCTGCCTCCCTCATTTCCTCGCTAGAACAAAAAAGCAAATATTTCTGAGAGGAATTCCCTCGGTTGTGGGAGCTGCGCCGGGTTCCACCAACTGATCTGAGCGAGGTTTGGGTGAATGTGTTTCCCGCTGGGGATCCCTGCTCAGATATGCATCCTCACAGATCTGCTGAGCAGAGAAGTTACACAAAACAATGTTAATTTCCGGAATTTTAAGTATTTTGTGAATTTTTTTTTTTTCCAGCCCCGGCAATGAGCGGAATGGAAATGAAGGCGGCGAGGAAAGGAGACGTCGTGTTAAATTTTTCCAGGCGACTCTCTCAGAGCAGACGCCGAACATCGAGTTTGTAAATGTCAAAGTCCTGTGTGTTCTTTGTGCCACAGTCAAAGGTAACTGATTAGCATAAAATTTTACAGCCCTGCCAAGTCAAAATGTCACTTTGGTAGGAGCAGATCCATCCACCCCATTAGGAAGCCTTGGGTGACATTGTGTGTTTATTTGGAGTTCAAACAGGAAGGCTATTTTTTGCCCCCCAATCTCCTCCCACATCTCTGCAGAGACCCACTGTGGTTTTTTGTTTTTTTTATTCTCCTCCTAAAATAGAGAAGCTGGTAAAAGAGAGAGAGAGAGTTTCTAATTCCGCAAACAGACGATGGGCAGCGGGGCCGCTCTATTTTGACATCTAACAATCTGATAACGGCAATTTGTTTCTCCCTCATCACTTGAAATCGCCTTGGGTGGACGTGGAGCCGCAAGACAAGCAGTGCCGAATGTGTGAGCTTGTTAGGAGGGTGTTTTTATTTCATTTCTACACTTTCCTATTGATGAAACGCTGTGGACTGTGATACAAGCGCAGCACACACACACACACACACACTCACACTGGCTTCCTCTTCAGTTTAAACTCAGCTCTTCCTCTCCACTGACTGTCTCACAGCCACCATCTGCCGTGCTGGAAATCTGCCCTCAGTCTGAGAACTGGAGGCTGACTGGGGAGCTGTATATATAGCTCTCCATATTTCACCTCTTTAGAAGTGGGGTTTTGTAATCTGGCTCGCCTGTAAATCACAAAATCACAAATCATTAATAATTGAGTGCATTTTTCCGACTCGGAGCAGCGGCGCGGCACCTCGGCACCTCGGCCTGGTAGCGCTGTAGCAGCCACATAACCCCGTTTCGTGGTTTTCCTGAGCCGAGGCCTGTGTGGCGCGGTAATTAGACCCACCACATGTTCTGGTTGGGAGGTGGGGGGTTTACCGCCGACCAGTTGGCGCGGCTGAGAAAGATGGGGGAAGCCCACGGCCGGTGCCAGGGAAAGGTTGACGAGAATCCACGTGACTCTGCGGCCGTCACCGAGGCTGAAAAGGGAATCCCTTCCTGTTTCCCCCTGTTTTGCCAGACGACTGCCATGGTGACCCGGTGTTTACTGCGCTGACTTGGCCGGCGACGACACAGCAACAGGCGGCCGACGCGCTCGTATGGTAATGCCTATTTATAAGCTTCAACTCTGAACGCAGCTTCAGTGGAAAGCCGATTACATGAGGTCAAACAACAAAAAGTTCAAAATCGAGAAGGGAAGAAACGTTGAAGTAATGTGGAAACTACGTCTCCATGGCAACTGTATCATAACAGAGATGACTGCTGAGTGTGGGCGGACCTTTTTTCTTTTGCCTCAGATCTTTTCATTTTCGCTGTCTTCTTATGTTACGTTAGGAGTTATGAGTTGATTTAAACAATATATCTTTGTCTGCAGTCCTTCCTCCGACACCGGAGCCGCATGATTTGTGAAAGTCGAGCAGGGTCTTTTTTGGGAACATAAATTAATCCTCTCCCTAGTAAAAAAAAAAAAAAAAAAGATATTATGCATGCCTTTTTTTTTTTTTCTTAACAAAATCTGAAATAATGAGAGAGATTCCTGGCACCGGTGAAAAGGACCACCGGATAGTAAAACTCTGTAGAGCTCAATTAGGACTCATCTCTATCATTAACTCAACCCATAAACTATTAATGGTCTCCAGCCATTTTTCATGATAAGGCTCCCCACATTTGAAAAATTCTCATTAGGGCCTAAATTAGGGAGCTCTGGTAGATCAAAATTGGTCTTATCTGGTTTTTTAAAATTCCAAAATAAAGATTTAATGAAATATCTGTCCTCGCTTTTTTTTTTTTTTTGCCAGCCCATCTTTCTCCTCCACTCAGCTGTTAGAATGTGAATGCCTGGAAAGGTGTGTGTTGTAATGCATGCATGCCAGACTTTCATCCCGGTGTTTGCATGTAAAGATAGCTCGCCTGGTTTGATGCGCACACTTTCATCCTGCCTGCCTCTCTCCATGTTGTCAGATCCACTCCTACGTCGTGTCCATTGTCACATCATTTACTGCAGAATACACAATGACTTCACACTCCGCAAACACCCCCAAACCTCGGGAAAGCGAGCGCGACGTATAGAACAATACGTCGTCTCTCCTGCTTCCTGCGTGGAGAAAAAAAAAAAAAAAAAATCCCTGAATTTTAAACAGCTCCATTGGAATGAAAATGAAAGCCATGTAAAAATTAATATTACATTTCCGTGACTTCCTATGCTGTTTAAATAATAATGAGACTGAATAAAAAAGCACTCAAGTTAATAGCCTTGATATATTGTGCCCCTGACATTTCATCTGCACTTCCAGGAAACAGACAGTGTTCAAATTGTTGGCAATATAACCCGCCTTTTACATAATGGTTGTGTCCATTTGATAACTTAATTGTTCCCTGCATTAGTAGGAAGCTTTTAAACGTATTCAGGCAAACAGCTCGGGGATGACAAGGGATGTCTGAAAGTTGACAAGTTTGAACAGGATTTGCAGAGAAGTCTGGAGGAATTTGTACAAAAAAAAAAAAAAAGAAGAAGAAGAAAAAAAAGAAGCACAGAGAACATAAACATGCAGATTGTCACATAGGCCTGGGTGTGTTCTCTCTCACGCACAGAACGTCCTCCTCCATTCTTTCTGGGTGTGATCCTGTGGAGGAGTGTGAGCGGGGATATCCCCCTATGGGTTTAGAACAGGTCTGACTCACTGCCAAGCACTTCTTTTTTTTTTCTTTTTTCCAAGGAGAACACTCCGTCCTGTTTGCAGCTCCAGAGGAAGCCCCTGTTCCCTGGGAAGGATACGCCTTCCACCAGTTCACTGCACATACTTGAAGTGAACCTTCTCTTCAGGTCACTGCAACCTATGGAGGACCGACGTGGACGTGTTTGTGGAAACGGGAATCATCACAAGTTTGGCTATAGATAAAGTCTATTTAGAACTTTTCGTCGCAAAGAAGCTGGTGTATCCACTTGTAAACTATAAAGAAATTAATTTTAACTCACAGTAGCAAATAAGATAATACAACACAGCATTTGAGAGTACTATTACTGCCAGTCCCAATATGTTGTGCACTGAAGTCACTTTGTCGAAGTTGTAAGAAAGGTGACCGGACTGTTTGCTGCTGTGAGTTTTGACAGTCTGCTTATTTGCATGTAAGGTCAGTACTGGATTATATAAAAGCACGGAGCACATTCTCGTAGCGTTGGAACATATTTTGCGAGTTCACTGCTGATCTCAACCCAGGAGCGTTGGAGGAACCTTGGATGAACCCTGGATGAACCAAGGCTAATAGTCTCAGTCGATATTCAGAATATAATAAAGGAGGGTATCAGAATTTGCAGTGTTGTAGCAGAAATTTGTATAAATCACCAAAATACAGGAGAATAAATTAATATTTTGTGCTTTCAACAGCTTCAGTGTTACATTTCCAGTTCAATCTGTTGCTGAGCTGAACATCAGGTCACATCTGCCGACCCCGAACAGATGTTGTACAAGTTTGTAGGAACTGAAGACAATGCAGGCCAGTACAGACCTGACCCGACCATGTAACATCAAAAATCATAAAATGGCGAGTATTTACCTCACATTGGTTAGCGACACTACCTTCGCGTCTTTGACTAGCAGCTAGTTAGCCTAGCCTGCTAATGTAATTTTCAAAAGGAATAAAAATTGAAGAGGACAATGGGTGCGCCAAGCGTTTTGGCACAATTAGCTTTAACTACCGCTGTCAACAGCTAACACTGACTGAACGAAAAATAATGAGGCTAATTTAAGACTGTGAGATTTGCGGTTTCCGTGTAGCCGAGTTACCTCAGTTGTCGGTCATGTAAGGTAACTAGGCCTAGCTTGTGACTGGGAGGAGGAGACGGAAATCCAACCTCCAAATATTAATCACAGTGTACCTCATTTCTGAAATGACAGAGATTCCATTTACCTGACGGATAGCTGCTAGCTCCACAAGCACGTGTCTGACATTTCTCTGTCCTCACAATCTCCTGCTCCATTTTCTAAAGAAAATAAAAGACAATTGTATTCCAGGCATTAGCCAGTTCCTAGCTAACCCTACCCTTTTGTTGTATTTTTTTACCATGACATTAACATTGTGTCAATGAGCGCTTGAGCAACACTTCACCGGCGACTCTTCAACCATGTAGCTGGTCATGTTTTACAGTTTTTTTAATTTAGTTGCTTGTATTGTGAACATGTAGGAAACCAAGAAGCTTTGACTTTTGACAATCATTCATGTCACCGCTCTTTTCAAAGTCAATGTGTTGAAGCTACTTAAAACTTAGCAGGTTTTGAAATAACATGAAACAAATACGACATTTGCAAGCTAGCATTGTTAGTTTCACGTCTCCGAATGGAAGCTAGTTAGCCTAGCACTGGCCAAGGAAGAGTTGATGGTATGGACGGGATTATCTAACACCATAAATATAGTGTTATTTCTCAGAACACTAGTAAGACAATATGTATGCTAGACAGATTGCTACCATTACTGCTAGCTTGAAAGGACACGTTTGACAAATTTATTATGTTTATTGTTGTTATTTTGGAGCTAACTTACAAGACCAAGTTAGCTAAATGGTGGCCACCATAGTTACATTTTTAAAATGAAATGAAATGAAATGAAAAATACTTTATTTATCCCAGAACGGAAATTCAATATTGTAAAAAGCTCACTTTTTAAAAAAAAAATCAATATAACATATATATACAATAATAATAAGCAGTCAGTCAGACTTGTTCTTCAAGGAAATAGTCATAATAATAACAATAATAATAATAATAACAAATAATATAAAATAGGAAAAAGTCCTGCTACAAGTTTAGTAGCATGATGATCCCACCTAAATTCTATTCATTGTAAAGGCACAGATAACTTAGATCCCTGCTGTTTGGAAGCTAAGAGCAGCTTGATGGAAAAGGGAAAAACAAAGCTTTAAAAATGTTATAGGATACTGACATGACTCAAGTGTTTTTGCAAAGCCTGTCCTCAGATGCCTTTTTTCTCAAATGCTCCCACAGGAACCCCTCAGAGTCTTAAATACTTCAATATAAACATGTCCAAGCATGCTTCTATCCATTATTGAAAAAAACAAAATAATCAAGAGAATAATGCAGTGTTGTTCCAGGCTACATGTCCTGATACTAAACAGTTGAGTTGTGCTGATACAATTAGGCGTGGGGTTGTTACCTCGAACAACCTCTGAATCCTTTTCAGAGACCTGGGAAGCGCGCCAAGAATGTGGTTGAAAGTTCTGTCTTATGAGGACGCCGGATAACATTTTGTTCGCCTCGCAGTACACAAGGCTAAAATGCTAATGCTGAGTGAAAAAGTTACACTTTTTTTTTTAAATGAATAACGAAGGATGGCCTCCAGCAAATGAAAGCATTCAAAGAAGCCAAACACCCACCGCAGCTCTGCTTCCTGTTAACTCGCTGCATGCAGTCGGATTCCTCTGCATGGACCCAAGCAGCTCGTGTCCTTTTCCGACACAGTGGGCACACGGCTGAAATTACTGCGTTAGTGTAATACGCTTTTCGGCCTTGTTAAATACAGAGCCGCGGCCTCTGTAGAAACTCCAAATTAGCGTTATTCTACATTACTGACAGCTCTCTGCACCTCCTGAAACACTCATATGACTCAGATTATTTCGATCCCATTTAAATTTACTGCCTGAGAAAAGTCATCAGCTTGTGTGTTGCCTTTGCACTGGGAGGCTTACAACCTCGCTGTAGCAACACAAACAAACCGAAGGCCGGGGCTGCGTAATTGAGAACATCTGGATGTCGTTTTGGTCTTTTCGGTCTCGCAATCATGAACGCTATAACATCTTATTTGGTCATTTGCAACACAGCAGACTGGCCTATAAAGACAAAAAGAAAAACAATAAACATCCTTCACTCGCGGGAGGACAAGATAACATTCACAACACTCCTGTCATGGCTTGTCATCTCCCACAAGTGATACTATCATATTCTTGGTGATCCAGAAATAATACCAGCACATCACCTGACTCTGACCTGAGCACGTCTGTACACATTTTTCTTCAATATCATTGGTGTTTAACAGGTTGTCTGCGATGCACGAGCGCACCACATGAGAGAAAACAAAAGGAAAACTGGAAATTTTGGGGAAAAATGAATTTGGAAAAAAGAATGTATCACCTGCAGGTCTTGAACCAGGGCCACCTTCTTAGGGATTAAATTGCATCTGACAGGTGGGTAGACCCAGAAAAGCAATACAGCGGGGGATTAGAAAATGAAAATAAATGAGCTTTTAAAGCCTAATGAAGGATTTAACCTAAATGAAGCACAGGTGGCGGGTAATAGGTGCTGCTGCCTCCACAGCGGGCAGGTTCGAGAGATTTCGAGGCATTTCGGCGCCCCTGGTCCGCCCCCTCCTCATCCCAGCCCGTGGCCGGGCCTCTGGTATTTACTCACGCTTTTCCCGAGGTCGCCGTGTCACCAGGCTTAGCTGATGGGAACGTGCCGTTTTCCAGTGTTTTCATTGGCCGGGGAGAACATGGGAAAAGAAGCCGGGCATCCTCTGTACACCCCGAGCGACTCCCGACTCCCCCCACCACCACCACCACCACCACCTCCTCCCAGCCCTTCATAGTCAGCGTTACCACATGTAACCCCTTCTGCTCCGGAAATGTGAGGAAATAATGATGTCAGAAAGATGGGGCTCGACCTTTGCAGCCCCGTTTCATGGGAAGAACTTTAAACCAAAGTGACAAAGTATCCTCCTGGGTACGAGCATGCGGAGGAATTTCAGCGCTGATATCCATTACGCTCCGAGTTCATGAACTGCTTTTTTTTTCTTCTCCGGCAAACATTGCTTTAAATGCAAGAGGAGTAAATATATAAGTAATCACGAGCACCGAACAATAGCTTCAAATCCTCTTTTGATAGATTAAGCAAAGCACCAAAGGCCGTGTAAGAAAAATAGGGCTTATTTTATGATTAAACAGCTACATGATCAAAATTATCCAGATCAAAGAAACTCCCAGAGTTAAAACTGAATAAAAAATTACTCAGTGGAATTAATTTATTTTCTATTTTCTCTGTTAACATGTATTACTTTGCATTTGGCATGAGGCGGCTACAGCTTTCACAAATTGGCTTTCCCCTCCTTTTCTTTCCACTTACTTTATACATTTGTAATCAGATATTAGCAGCTGATGTTTCAGATATTAGTCAAGCTGTGCGGAAACATCCCTTGTTAATTTAAAGCCTGTGTGTGCTGGCTGCTGTCACTTCTCATACATGGAGGTTAGTCATTTTCCACAGTGAGTGGCAGACGGCAAGAAAAAAAAATCATTTAATTCCTCTTGTGTTATGTAACTATTGTTAATTTCCACATACGGGGAGTCAGACCGTTCACTCCTCGAGTCGTGAGGAACTTCTACGTGTGTTCCAGGAAGTAGAAAAAAAGCCCAACGTAATGTATGCTGCTCACTCGAGCTGTTTTGGAAATAGCATGCTGCATTATAAATGAGTGAAACGATAATTACCGCGTGCCGTACACTATATATTTACTATGTAATTGCTTCTAATTTATCAGAGAAAAACCCCACACCTCCTGTTTTTCTTCCCACAATTCTATTTACTGGAGAGTAAAGGATCCTGCTCCTCAATTATTTAGAACCATCCTTATAATGAGGCAAAGGAAATAAACTGGCCAACATATTATACCAAAAAGGGAGGTTTAAGGAGCAAAACTGGGTGAATTAAAGTGGGGAGGGGGAATAAAAAATATCTGTCTTGCAAATTTAAAAGTCAGTTTGCCTGTGCGTTTACACATTTACATGGCATCAGTCTGCGATGGAAATGTAGTTGGAGCATTTTTAATGGACTTGTTAAACTTGTCCTGTAAACTTTTTGTGCTTCATTACACATGTAGTAATCTCTTAAATCAATCTCTTATAATATGAGACAGCTTTTATAACGTAGTCAGCACAGATGTACATCATACAGAAAGGTGGTATTGCTAACAGTTTCCATGCATGCAAAGTCTTCTGATTATACAGTTGTCAGTACAATAAGAAACAAATTCCATATTTGCTGTAACTCACACAGTGGGTTCTGAGACAGCATCTAAAATACGTCACGTTTTCATGTAAGCCAGGAAACGATCTGAGGATTTAGAAACATCTACAAACACAAGACATTCAGTAGAAATATTTCAGATTTTGAACAATGTCCAGGCAAGCAGTCAAACTGCAGCAGATTAGCGATATTGACTCTGTTGCACGAAAGGCCAGGTTTCCTTGAGTGGCGTCCCTCCATTGAAGAAGCATTCAGACGACGAGGTGGATCTGATCGATTCATCAGAGGCTTCTTCATCGATTGTTCACCTGTTAGAAATATTGCTGTGCCTCAAGTTTCCAGCACAACTTTGCTTTCCAAGTGGTGTTCAGTTCAATTCCATTTTATTTGTATAGCGCATATTTACAGCAACAAGTCATCTCATAGCGCTTCACAAAGGCAGAAACAATCCAAAACATCTGGATTCCCTATAAGCTTCAGCAGTCCGCAACAGTGGGAAGGAACCGAAAACCCCCTATAAACCTCCAACAGAACCAGGCTCAGGGAGGGACGGCCATCTGCCTCGACCGGTTGGGTGGATGTTGGATGAATTATACAATTTAGTGTACAGTTAAACAAGTTATTAGAAGTTATTGTCCTTTTGTTCCTCCATTTCAAATGGAGTGACTTGATGTTCCCAGTTGAACGTGACACTGAGGGAACGTAGCTCTGTGGACAAATACGTAGCAAGAGATGAACAGAAACCAGAATAAATAGATTCTCAGACATATTTACAGAGTTTCTCCGATGCTGGACGACATGAGGACCTGTTCGTCTCTGGACCAGACGGCGCTGAGCGATGGACTCTGCTGTGCTTCAGTACCACACAGTTTGTGTCCTTCATGACATTTTTATTATTTAGACCTTTGCATTGAAAAACGTGTAGGAATGAAGTTCTGTTGTATCTAAATGAGAAAGTTAAAGTTTGTCTGTGCTCAGATTTGCAGCAGAGTCACCACCATGGCGTTGTGATGATGGGAATGACGGCATCAGGTCGATGCTAAAGTGTCTTAAGTCAGATTGTTATTCTGAGCAGGAAGCGGGTTTTCTCAGCGTCCACGTGGAGATCCAAAACACCTCGTGGATCTGTTGGATCGAAAGCGGCATCGGGCAGGCCAAACGTGAGCGCACAATCAGAAGATCAATACTTTGTTAGCCGTGTTCACTGAGTTATTGCTAAATTTACCTCAATAAAGACTCCAATCAGCGAACGTCCTGTCAAAAGAAAGCTGCCTTGTAGCGTCTAGTAGGACACCTCTGAACCACTTCTCAGCAGAGAAACGAAGACAAATGCTTGCGGTAGAATAAAACGCGGCAGCATTTCACAGCGGATGGTGGAAAAACTATTTATGAGGAATCCAAGTTGGAAATTAATGGCAGCTACAGAAGGGTGTGTGTAAAGAGCCACGGTGGATCAAAACCACAGCGCTGCAGGGAATATTCAGCCTCTGTGGAATTGGACACCTGCACCAAATCAGCTCCACCCTGACCAAGGAGAGGTAGCACTCCATTCTTCAGAGACATGCTGCACCCTCTGGTTTGCATCTTCTGGAGGGGGGGAAAGGATTCACACTGCAGGAGGATAATGAGCCCAAACACACCTCAAAGCTTCGACTGGAAGAATGAAAGAAGACCAAGGAGTGCCGACTCTCGTGGACTCTCCTCCACATGTGACCCGACTTCAACTCCATTGAAAATTTATGAAGGCATTTGAAGGCTGAGAAAACATTCCCGACATGACAGGAGGCTTTTTGCCAACGCTGTCACGCTGGGGTAGGATGAGTTAGATCTGGACCGGTGAAATCCATGCTGCTCGAGTGCTGCTGTCATTAAAGCAGAAGCAGGGAAACAAATAGTTAGATATTCGGAAATTCATTCGTTTTATGCATCGATTTGTAAAAAAAATGTAATTCAAAACAAATGCAAAATTGAAGTAGCTTTGCAAGTGCCTCAGTTATTTAGTCACATATTTGTTAAATCTACTCTGGGAATAATGAGTCAACAATAGTGATTTAATGCAGGTGGATTGCAGGACACCTGCAGGTTTGATCTGAAGATCTTATAACTCTTGATTATTATTATTGTAAGACTTTAATTTTTAAGGCAAATCCTGAAAAGTGCACTTTTACTGCAAATGGACGTCTCAGCCTGCGGTAGAACTTCCTAAACAAAGATTAATATTTATCGCCCAGAGGAAGTGGAAAGCGTGTAGTAGCTGTAATGTCTCACACTGGATCTTTGCAGACTGCCTGCCGGATTGTATTAAAGTGTAATGATATGATGATCAATTTATGACACGAGTTCGATGAGAAGCCTTTTCAACTAAGGGGGAAAAAAAATCAGAGAATTTTGTAGAAAAGTTCTTTGGGGGGAATCTATCCAATGTGTATTCCCAAATATCTACGTGCAGAAAGCGATTAATTTGCAGTTTTGAATATACCATCACTGCTCTCTGCCTTGTTTCCACTCAGAGGCAAAGGATGAAGAATTAGTTCAGAGCAAACACTTGGAACCACAACAAACCACACAAGTGCTACACAGACCTCTTCCTCCTGCACGGGCTTTATCATGGGTGTGGTGCCGCAAAAGTCCAGCTGCTGCATACTGAGCGAGTGAATAATAAAATAAATTGTGTTTGAGGAGGCTTACATTAAAGATTAGTCATTCATGAATCATGAATAGGAGGAGAAAGGGGGAGAGAGAGAGAGAGAGCTCCTCTTTGCTTGCAGTTTTATCCCTGCCCTTTTATGGCTTACCACCAACCAAACCCAGGTCTGGATCTTGGACTTGGCCCGGGCCTGGTGTGACTCACAGCATGGCTTATTCACTGCTCACAGGGAGAGAGCAGGGAGGACGGCGGGTTACTTTGGGCAAGTTACACCCAGCAGGTGGCTGGAGTTCCCAGCATGCAGTCTGGTCGTCTCAGAAATGAAAGGTTGTCCAGACAGACACATTAAAAAAAGGGGCCGCACATGATATCCATTGTAACAAGTCACCTTGGCTCACATTTACTTCCTTTTTGCAGCTAAAATGTGACACTGGACATAACCGCGGATGGCTTCCATCAAAGCGTGAACACAAAGCGGGGCTGAAGGTTTTGATTTCGTTGGCGATGGCGGTGTTCTCGCTGTGAACCGTGACACAGAAATATTCTGTTAAAAGGGAAAATAAACACGCTGTGAACACTGAAGCAACAAGTCCTCAGAATAATGTGGCATGCATGGGGTTACGTAACACTCTATATTTTTCTCAGACCAAAAACAACAACTAAGCATCATTTGTGCACCTGACATATCCTCTGTGCCAAAGGGTTTGTCCAGAAAAAGACAATTAAAAACACATTAATGAGTCTCGTATTGACACCTTCCTTCACCGTGACCGTTGGGCAGCGGGGTTTTATTTTGTGTGTACATCCTACTGCAGTGAATAACTAACCACAGGAACAAGTGTGTAAATAATCTACAACTAATAATCGAGCCAAACAGAAGCTCAATTTCCTCCTGTTTGAGTTATGTTTGCTAAAAGCTGCGGCTCTTTTAGAAAATCATTTAGCGGTAGGGTTTGAAGCTTTTTTTATTTTCGGTTTGACCTCGTCAGTAGGAAACAACAGGGCTGAGAGTCATCAGGCTTGAATAGACAGATGAAACTATTGTTTGTTTTGTTATTTTAAATGGGGTTTTTAGGCAATAAAAATATAGATGATCACCTGCATTACCCTTTAAAGGTAAAACATTTGAGACATTTCCGCATTAAAATGTCTGAAAATGAATGCCATATAGCTAATTACCTTGTGCATTTATCCCAAATGTTTTTAACAATGTTTAAACCCAGAGAAATCCATATTGTAATCGTTGTAATTTAATTTTGGTTGCTTGCCGATAGCGTCACAGTCCCACACGGCCAAACCTTTGGTCCGCTGGTTTGGTAGGATTGTTTTAACCACAGATTCTGGGTTATGGCACGATGGGATCCACC
>NW_007577792.1:287422-290546 GCF_000690725.1 Stegastes partitus
TCATTGTTCTTGTTTTGATGGAGAGACGTTTAGCGATGACGCGCTGTACATTTAAATGACTTGAGTCAGCTGTCAGCTACAATGTTTGAGCCAACATGACTTGTGACAGGTTGAAGTCCCGACTGGAAGGCCGCCAAGCAGAACCGTGACTGGTTCACACCTTAGTCTGTAAAAAAAATATTTCAATTATTTGTTCCATGCAAACAACAACTGTCTTCATGTGTCTGTCTCACACACACACACACACATTTAAAATCCATTGCTTCATCTTTTTCCAATCCCGTGCTTATTGAGTGACATTTCAGAGTGAAATCACAGACAAAAGAATGTTTAGCTTCGTCTGCCCCGAGTCTGAAATCATCGTTCCCTCCTCCTCCCTCCTTCTGTGTCCCAACCCTGTGCCCCGTGGGCAGGAAGCGGGGAGACTTTCACCTTATCCCCTATTGATCTCCCCTTCTCAGCAGTGTCATTTATGTGCAGGGTGATATAAGTGGGACTGATTAGAACAAGGAGCCTGATTGATTTGCGCACACATGCCGCGCGACAACCAGGAGAAAATCAGACCTGGCGGGGAGGGAGCACATTCATCTGAGGTTTGTCCAGCTCTGTCATGCCAGAAAACATTATCCTCTGTGTGTGTGTGTGTGTGTGTGTGTGTGTGTGTGTGTGTGTGTGTGTGACTGATTGCAGGATATGCAAGTGCTTTAAATCAGCCTGAAAAGCTTTGAGGGGAAAAAGCAAACAAATGCAATTTGCATTCCAATTTGTTTACAAAAAAAAAACCTTACACACCGTCAGATGATAAGATAAATGATGGTGTGTGCCTTTTGTAAAGCACTCCCTCGATTCAAACTCGTCTGATTGATTTGAGGCGGACGCTGACCCTGGCACTGAAGCACCATTATAAACATCTCCGATGTCCTTGTTTGTGCATTATGTCTGGCTGAGTAACTCTAATAAGCATCTTTCACTTGTTGTGTTAGTGGGATGAACAGAGTAAGATCTGCCCTCCAATCTCTGGATTGATTAAAAGAACAGGCCTGAATAAAGAGCTTAAAGCTTTTCTTGCTCCACGTGTCGGCTGTGTTTCTTTATCTGTCACCCCTGAGAGTGTTTGCTGCTCACGAAGTGGATAAAAAAAAAAAAAACAACAACCAGTAAATCTGACACTAACTCACTTGCCCTCAGAACTGACTTAAGAGTATTTTCTTCTTTTCAACCCTTGAACAAATTCAGTTTCTGATGATTCATCCTCTTTGCCCACTGACACGTTTTGACTCAGCAGAAATTCATTAGGCTCCAGATTTTTCCTAGTTGGATTTGGTTTAATTAACTAGAGTTCAGCGGAGAGTCAAAACCCATTCGCACTAATGATCTGGTCCTAGCTGAACGTCGCTGAGACCCAGACACATGCCCCCAATTTCCTTAAAAGCGAGGCATGTTCTTGTAAACAACTCTCCCGGCTGAACATGACAAGTTTTCTACTTCTTCGTTCAAAGGGCATCCTCTCTGCATTACGGCCTCTTTAATGAAAGAGAAGCAGGATGGGACCCATCAGGGAGGATTTCACAAGAAGCTTCCCTCTAATGTCTGCGGAAGCCAGGGGGCTCTAAAAAAAAAAAAAAAAAAAAAACTCCTAAAAGTCTCGCCGCCTGTCGGCTCGATTGCCTCCACAATGAGTTAGTTAACTACACCTTCCTTCACCCCGCAGACAAACCTTAACTGTAAATGCCACAGTGATATTTTCACGTTGCAAATCTCCCCCCTCTGCTATCTCCAGCCGAGCTACGGTTTGACCCCATCTATTGATGAGCGCAGGCTGAGCCCGGCCCTGCAGGGGACCAGCTTGTCTTTCAAGCAGCAGATGCTATCATCACTAAATATCTGCTAACAAGCACGAGCGTTTGAGCCGCAGCCAGTTTGCATTGCAGTGGTGTAGAAAGATATCTGCAAATTATGTAGCTGTCCTCTGGTCTGTGAGGAGAAAAAACAAATAAAAACAGAGTGCTTTTTGTATTTAAGAGAGTCAATTTAAAGCAACTATTCATGCTGGCGTCCAACATCACAATAATAAGTTGAACAAATCTAAAGGGTCTCTATTGGAGTCTTTGTGGCTGCCACCCTGTAATTAGCGATGGATTATAAAATTGCTCATTGCTTGTTTTAACTGATCACCTATCTCGTCTGGGGGAATTCATCTGGACCATCGCAGGAATCAGTCCATTTTAGTTGCAAAGTGCTGGAATCCGTCTTTTCTTTACACATAGCCATGACGTTCTCTCCGCTTTCTAAAACACACTTCTGGCACTGAATAATATTCCACACTGATATTAGTATGTATGAAAAATAGTCGTCGCTGGCACGCCGCATTTCTCTCGTGTTTACAGCAATTCTGCTTTATTTATATAGACCTTCGTCAAGAGTTTGTCTCGCAGCACTTTGCAGAGAATGTGCCCGACTAATCAGCAGTCCATCATAAAACTAAATGATGCAGTAAAATATGCAACAAAAACAAAAGGCGAGACACTAAATGGCACTCTGGAAACTACGCAGCGAGACAGGCATCGCTGATTTTAAAGGATATTTTAATAAAAATCAGAAGAAAAGGCGTCATAAGGACAGAAATAAACCAAGTGACCAAACAGGAATCATGTCATTTATAAAGTTAAAGAGGCTGATTAAGGATGAAAACAGACAGTGGGCCCCTGTTGACCCTCTTGGGTTCACATAACTTTTATGTAAGCACATTATTTTTTCAGTAAAAGGCATTTTTGCAGAAATAATAATAAGGAAACAAGATGAGATTTTTTTTTTTTAACTCAGTGCGGCTCCACAGGATGCATTGTTAGGCAATGATGTGGGTGTTTCCTTAAGGTCCCAATTACTACAGTTTACTATGTGCTTAACTGGTGCATTAAGTATTAATAACTCTAATTAATTTATTCACTTTCTTAATTGGGATCAATACCGCTCTTATGTGTTCACGATAAATATGAAAGTACTGCCAGTGAGGGATTAGCTTCACACAAAGACAGAAAACAGGTCCGTCCAAATGTAATCAGGGCATTTAATCAGTGCAGCAACAGAAGCATAAGGAGACACTTTGTGGTTATTATGAAGGTAA
>NW_007577792.1:291116-312937 GCF_000690725.1 Stegastes partitus
GAAAAGAGACAAAAAGCCTAAACGATGAAGGGTCTATATTTGTAAAACTTTCTTGGGGCCTAATGAAAGTGATTTCTGTTAATCAGAGGTCCACAAAATGTAAACAAGAACACATGAACGAGCTTCAGTGCTATTCTTGTCAACCAGAACTATGGCAAAAAAATCTACTCTGATGACTTATTTTTCATGAAGAAAATCAAACTAAAACTAAATTAAAAAAGTAATGTAGCTCGACCAGAACTACGATGAATTGTTTTTTCAAAAACAAGATAAATGATAATGTTCAAGACCGACAAACAAACAAACTGTTTTAATGCAAAGTGTTTTTCAGTGAGCTGCAGCATCTGTGGTGACTGCAGCGACTCCAACCATCCAAATGTTCTCCTGTTCAGTGCATTCATCAGTTTGACTTGTTGTTAGTTAAATATGTGGCTGATGGTAAAGTAGATGGAGTTATGAACCAAACCCCGTCTACATATTAGAAGATCAAAGCAACCGAGACAAAGGCAGCAGCTTTGGCTTCTAAAAGGTTAAACCAACTAAAGTAATGGTTTGACTCTTTCTTCACTAAAACTAATAAAAACTACAGTTTGACCTAAATGAATACACAAGAGCTACAACAACAGGCGGCCCCAACACATCTCATCCAACACCAGAAAGGTTTGCAGAGACGAGGTTTCCCGAAGATGTCCGAGCATCCGAGATGCAGTTTGAACAGACCACAAATCCAGTTTAATGTGGTTGTGCAGCGGGCCGCACTGCGAGAAAGTAAACCGCAGCAATTTTCATCCAATTGAATGGCTGCTATTTGGGAGTCTGGTCTCCAGTTCTCATAATACAAAAGTAATAAATAGTAGGTTTGGGAGGAGGAACAAAAAAAAAGGAACAAAAAAAATCGAGGAAACTTGGCCCTCAGCAGCAGCATCAGTAATATTGCTGTGTTTCTACCAAATTCAAGGTCTGGCCGATCAGTCCTAATTCTGCTTCTCTCACCGTAACAAAAGCACTTAGTCTGCATCTTCTCTCAGCAATTGATCTTGAATGTCCTTCTCTCTATGGAGACTTTAGTTTGTCCCCGGTCCTTAATGCTCATCTATCTGCCTTTCTTTCTTTCTTTCTTCCTTCCGTCTGCCTGCCTACCTCGCTCGCCCTTTCCTCTCCTACATGCATATTAACGAAACGCTCCTCGTTCCTGCCCGCCCGCCTGAAAGTCGTTTATCCTAATGTGGGAGGAAGTTGCGGCTTTACCGGCCTCCTCATGACTTATTCAGGAAACTGCGCGACAGTGACGCTCTAATGGCATCCTGTTGGAGAGCCGCTAACAAATCGCGGGCCGGTGGTGTCCACCCAGGGTCTGATTAATAAGCGGTGGCGATCGATGGAGGTGGCTCGACCCCTGGGGTGATCTGTGGGGAGGAAACCAGACGGGACAACAATATGGACAGAGCGTACATAATGGACCATATGTTTGACCAGCTGAACATATGTGTGTGTGTGTCGCGGTGTGTGTGCTGCAGGTCTCCTGAGCAACTCGTGATGAATGAATAGACGGGAGTTAAGTGTCTCACTCAAGGACAGTTTGACAGGTCCCGTGGACATCGACGGACGTTGTAGCTTCGTCTTTAGCTTCCTGTGATGGACCGTTTCTGCGCTCATTCAGTCATTCGTGGATGCACACGCGTGACGTGGAGAGCACGCTCACGCTGGACTCGTGGTGACCCTTGTTTTTGCGAGTCCTTGATCGGAGCTGCTTTACTTGCTGCTTTCTTGGCAAACTGTTTCCTCTTAACCGTATTGACCCTGTGAAAAGCAAAATACACACAAGTGCAGCAATTTGGTGGTCAGCCAAGACACGGAAAAGCCATCAATAAAACTACAGAGGCAATACACAGAGGGGACATGGCGCATCCCCGGAGCCTTCCTCTTTTAAAGCAGCCCCCGTTCCTTTTCCCCCGTAAACTCCCAAACGATGACAAGCCAGTTAACCTGCATCATTAGTTTGAGAGGAAGCTCTTTTAAATGAAACCACAAGGCAGAACTTTAAGGAGGTTTTGCATTATTGATCTAATGTCAGGGCCGGAAGCAGCGGTTGTCATTGGGGAGTTGACGCAGGCTGGAGCGAATTACTGTAATGGCTATCTGTGCCATCTGAAAATCAGCTATCATTGTTAACCACTAATGGGCTGTAACATACTGTTAGTGTGCTTGCTAATGCATTGCAGATTAGCTGGATTTGGTTTCCTCCTCTTCATCTGTTTCAGAGGGAGCAGATTTGAAGGGCATTGTTTCTGTGTGGACTGTGCATTAAAAAGCGATTTTCACTTGGACCGCACACTCGAAACAAGTGGTTCCATGTTTGGACTTTTTAGCTCCTGTGCAGATGTGACACATTCTCAGTGGCTCATCGTAGCTGATCTTTGATTGTATTGCTTGCTCTCCATCTGCTATCCTACTATCCCCACCCCAGCCTCTCCTGCTGTCCCCCACCCACTTATCCCCACTCTCACCCCAACTGGTCGAGGCAGATGGCCGCCTTTCCTGATCCTGGTTCTGTTGGAGGGTTTTTTTTTGGTTCCTTCCCACCGTTACCAACCGCTTGCTCAGAGGGAATCCAAAGGCAACTTTGGATTGTTGGGCTCTCTGTTTAAAATCCACACAGTCTTAGCTTTTGATGTTGAGTGTTGTGAGATGACATATGTTGTGAATTGCGCTATAGAAATAAAATTACATTGAAAAACTCTAAACACACAGATTAAGTGCTGGCAAGTAAGTTAATATAACAGCATCCTAGTATTTTTCAATAAAAAATTATCATTCAGTTTATTATAATTGATATTTTTCAAGCAAAAATGTGCTTCTTTCAATTTCTCCAGTGTTTTTTTGTTTTCCTGTTACTCTAGTTCATTAGATTGTACCGTACTATGAAATGACGAGTGAAGACAGAACGACACTGCTGTAAAGTTTCATGAACCAGGTCTTTATTTCTTTTAGGGTAGCAAACACAGCACATGACATTTATCAACAGGTGTGATACTGAGATGTAGGCCTGTCTAAACACTTAATGTCTGACTACAGTAACCCGTCTGCCTGCACTTCCCAGTGGCTACAGGCTATGTGATGGTAACATGACTTCTTCAACACACTACAGTTGCTCAACTATCCATAATACTGGACATATATCACACACAGGTTGGCCATGAGTTCATGATTCCTAAAGGTAACCAACAAGACTCCACCTCAGCTTCTGTCACCAGTTAACCACAAACGTTGTTAATAAACAGGGACGTGGAGGAATCACAGGGTCTTCAACTGCTGCTTTGAAGCGCTGACTTCCAGGAGGCAGCTCTAGTTATCTAAATAGACAAAGCATGCTCCTTTACCTGATACGTTATCTTTACACAAAAGTGGAAGTAGTACAAGGGTTTCTGCTGGAATAGTACAACCTATTCAGGGCCATTTTTAGAGGGTAAAAAGTACCGTTTCTGGGGTTTAACTTGGAAAACACAACTCTAGTTGGTTGAAACTTTGAGAGGACGACTAACACTGTTTTTTTCCCTGCCTTCTCTATGTCCTCATTAAGTGGCCATTTTGGCATTTCTAATATCACCGTCTTGACCATAAAATCCCCCAAGTAGGTTACCATAGCCTTTATTGTCCTTTTCCCTATGCGCTCATAGAACTGGAGATTTGACGACTAACGACTTTTTGCCATTGTTTTGTGCACTTGGTGTTAGCATTAGCATAAAAGGTTACAAGCTAATAACTTTTTTCTGATCTAGCCGGTCTTTGTCTTCACATTTATAGATTATATTTATAGTTTTAACAGAATACACCTTATTTAAATAACTTAAATAATGTCAAATAACATAGCATCCTACCTAGCACCTAGCATCCAGCTTTACTAGCTTACTGGTAATGCTAGGTAGAATTAGCCATGACAATTTCTTGAAATAAAATACATGTTTAAAATTCCAAAAAGGCTCCTCCATGATGCTTTAACATTATTACTTGGTGTAGACGGCCTGAACAGTTCAGTCAATCCAACTAACTGGTGACTAACTTGCTAACAGTTAGCGCTAACTGACATTTAGCTGATATCGGCGGCAGTGGAAAATATTTTGAGCATGTGTTATTTGAAACACTTGCACCAAAGGAACAGAAATGCTTTTAATGGTGGAGGAATGTCTGAATGGGAAAGCGTGACGGTGACCCTGGTTAAAGCAGGCAGCCACAAGGGTCTGCTTTCTTTACAAACTCAATGTTGAACCTTTTATCAAGAACGGTTCTTTGGTTTGTAAGACAAAACCTTGAGCTTCCTCATTGAACCTTCCTACAAAAGCGTGTGAATATAATTCTTTTATTTTTTTTGAAACCTTGCTACATAAATTTGAATTTCATGATTTACTATTTTGCTGGTAGCTAATTCCTATTGACCAGGCCTATCCATTTACATTCAATAAATAAATGATTGGTGAAGTTGGAAACTCTTTCACATAAATTCTTCATGATCCTATATCAGTTTTACGACCAAAACCCGGCCTAATAACGGCTGCATTTTCACATTCTTCTTCATCACAATAAATATATTATAATAAAAATATTATTTTCAGTCATACCTCACATGCATTATTAACGACCACAGAGGAGATTCTCTCATATCTCATTACCCATAAAAACAGGCCAGTATAATGGTGAGTTTAATATAACACCCTTGGTCATTGCAGCGGATAGAGTCGTGTACTTTTTAATAGGGCTAAGACTGATACCACATTTTACTTCTGGTGGAAAATGTGAGTTTCTCTCACTAAGGATATTGATGACAGACATGAACCCAAGAAGCAAAGTTTTCTCCATTTCACCATCGCTTTCTTTAAAAGACACACACACATGCCCTCAGCGAGGGTAGGGCGTGATCCGGTGCTTCATTAGAAATGTACTACACGTGCCTCACCAAAGTGATATGTAAGCAAAAAAGAAAGCCAATTGAGAACATGCTGCTTTGCCATGGCACTACTCCCTGCTTCTGTGTGCCACGAGCATGCCTCATTACCTTCAAAGAGCATTTTCAAACAGCGTTTTGGGAGGCTTGCCAACATTTCTTTTTTCCTCGGGAAATTTTCAAAACAATTTGGTTTTGCCATCTTTATTTTTGTGATTTGAGCGTTGAATAATTAATGTTCTCTCTGCTTTGCCTCATCAAGCACAAGACACACAACTCCCATCCATCCCCCCTCCCTCCCCCGGCTGATTGTCAACCATGAGGAGACACACAATAAATATAAAGATATCGTTCTACACAGGTGTAATGTTCCGGGATGAGGACTGCAAGTAATTACCAATAAAGGGCAAGTCATTAGCCCCAAGTGGTCACAAGTACAAGAAACAACATATTGAGTGTCATTGACTGGATTAATCAATTTTACAGCTTCTTGCTCGCTTTTTATTCGGTGTTGCAGGTAGGACACTTTAGCATCCCCGAGCAGCAAGAAAGACAGAAGCATTCAGCACATTCTTTCAATGCATAAAGCTCCGGGGGTTATGCCTCTCAAAGGAGCTGGAAATGAACAGTGCGCCTTCTGAAAACAGAGCCGGATTTAAAGACAAACGTGCTCAACCAGACGTAACTCAATTTGCTTAAATATCCTTTGACTTCGCAGCATTATCAGCCGGCTCAGGCCTCAAGTTATTTTTTCCCCCCTGCTCTAAAGTATAGATGCAATTATAGATGCTCTGTTATATGTAGAGGGTGCGTTTGTGTTTCCACGCCTGCATGCACGCTTGCAGCGGGTGGACCGGCTGGATTTGTGCTGGATTGAGCACATCGAGCCGTGCTGCTCATCCATGATGACTGATAGCTGCCCTGCAGGCAGGGTTCACCTGGCCGCCCCCTCGTGACCCTTCACCTCTCTCACCTCGCCGTAAAATCCTGGCTCCGTGCTGCATTTTATTTTCGAGGTGGACTTCAAACGGAGGCAGGAATGTTTTGAAATATGTTGGAATCGGAGGCAACAGGCCTAATCCAAACGTCCCACTTTCAGGGAAGCATTCTCCGCTGTATAGATTCACATTCAGCGTGTTTTCCGTACTTCTGTCCAGAATAACAAACACCGATCATCTTCCATGACTGCCAAGGTAGACAGTGTGATTTCCAGGCAGACATGACATGAACCACAATAACGTTGAAGCAGGGGAAAGCTTTTGTTCCATAACCTTACTCTGTACGTCTCTCTGGGAGTCTCTCCTCGCGGAAGAGACTTTTCCAATCGTGAAACATATTTTCCCTGTTGTGGTGTTGAGTGTATGTGAAGGTCTGAGCCATAAAAGTCAATGAGGCAAAGATGACCGGCCTTGAATGACACGATGAACTATGAAGTTGGCCGCTTTTAAAAACAGGCGTTATTATGATTATTACAAGGTTCGAGCTTACAAAGTGATTTGCAAGAATCCTCTGGTTTAGCTGCTGCTTCAGCTAATACAGAAACAAGATCATCCTCTACAACAGCAGGGATTTGCCACCCAGACTCCTGTTGTCAGCAGACACTGCTGCTTCTACAGATGCACTTATCTGTTCTTTCCTGCATTCCGAGTCAAGTGTTTGAGGTCAAGCATGGTGACCCGGCCTGCAGTTGAGTAGCCACCACTGACGGACCAGCATCTGATAGACGTGGACTACCTCCGTCTTTCTCCTGCTCTTTGTCTCTCTTTGCCTCTCTCTCTCCAGCAGAGATGAAGAGAGCCGTCTCGGATCCCCAGAGGCTAAATCAAAGTCGAGGCCTCTGCGGCCAGTGCTCGCGGGGGGCTAGAGGGGAGGACACAAAGGGGGGGCCTCGAGCAGCATTCAGGTTCAAAGGCCTTTATCACCTCCAGAAGCTGACCACTGTCAACTCCAGTGGAGCCAACTGCCTTTGATTGTCTCCTTGTCCTCTTGTATCTACCGGGGGTTATCCGCCTCGACTGACACATGCTAAAGGCTGTTATCTTTGATAGTGGAGCCGGGGAGAGGGGAGGCTGCCGAGCGCTTGTTCAACAGAACATATTCACACCGGAGCTCCACCACGCGCCCGTTCTTTGATTAATAGTGTCCTTCAGTGTAAGCGCGACTATCGACGTCCTTCTTCATGTGTCTCGGCGTGGCTTAACAAATTCTGATAAAACTTGCCGACGCGACCATTTTTTTTTTCTCCACATTTTTTTTTTTTGTCAGAGTTTGACTGAAACCCCAGCGTAAATCAAGTTAATGGCAGCGGACTGCAATGGCATCTGATTTTCCTCTGACAGCGTATCACATTGCAGAGAGGCGCGTGGAATGTATTCCGAGGATGTCGGAGGAGGGCAACGCGCCTCATTGGCTTTCCTGTGATGTCCTCGACCGCTTTGAAGATGTCCTCCAGCTCCATTCACCTTTGAATTCTTATCACGGCCCAATAGATCAGTAGTGAAATATACCCTCAAAAGTTATGAATTCATGAATTTTACACAGGAATATCTTTCACCAAGTCCATATCACCAAGGGGAAAGTTTCCTTGCTCCGAGGCAAAGTTGCAGCCTGTAAAAAAAAAAAAGATAGCAGCATTGATATTCCATGCTAACACCTGCATCATGTTGCCTGGAATTAACTTCATGTAAGGAGGGCGTCTGTGCTTATTTCATATAAAGGTCACCTTTTTATAAGCCTGATAAAGGTTGGGATCACGTATCCAGCCTGGAATAAAAATGATGTACTGCACCTCTTACAGTCGGTGTCTGGGGAGTGTAATTTCTGTGTGTTAAATTTGAAAAAAGAAAAGCAGACATGTGATCCTCATGGGAGTCATTAGTTTCTTCTGCGATAAATGAGACTTTGTTACTAGTAATTGCCGCCGTGTGTCAACAGTATGTCTTCATATGAGCGTTCAGACATGTGCCGGTGTGGGTGTGGGCCCACGTGTGCCGTACGATGCTGTCTGTTTGCTGCTCTGTTTCCTATAATAGTTCCAGCGGTGCGTAATAACACGGCGGTGACTCATTCCGTCTCAAGTTTGCACTTGCAAACAATCACAGCCGAACAAGTGTGTGTGCTCTGTCGCTGACACACACACACAAAGGCATATTTCTTTCCAGCGACCCATACAAACAGTGTCTGAAAGATGTAGATAAACAGCTGTGATTTACTTCACTTTTCCATTTCTGCTCACACCAAAGTGCCAGATTGCAGCGGGCTCCCTCACATCCCTCCTGTTCACATTCCAGCCCTCAGAAGCTGTTGGAGGGCGTCTTGCTTGGTACGACATGGCACAGTTCAGGTTAACAGCTCCTGGGAGATTGCCTGGGACGATGGAATAAACAACGGTGATTTACCTCTCTGTTATTCCGAGGGGGGGCAGAGACGTCGGTCACAGTGGCCTCTGGTCTCCCTGAGAGCGGCCGGCTGCTCGCGTCGCCCCGAGCCAATTGTCCCAGAGGTCGAATGGAACAGGGAAGCAGCTGGAAGTGTGAGAACACACACCGTATTTACAATAGGAAAACACACACTTACACAAAAGCGACACGCACGATATCACATCCTCTCCTCTTATCAGGCCGCATCTGTTTCCTGGAGTTCACCAACGCCACTGAGCAGCGCAGGGGAAACGCAGCTTCGGCCGAGCCGCTATTCATAAATGCTCATCTTCCCTGAGTGAGTCACAGGAGAAGCCCAGGTCCACTCATTTATCTCTCCTCACTCCAATACTATAAACACTTAAAGGATGTTCGCCGTGTCCTCGATAGCCTCCACGGCCCGCGGTAACAATGGTGCAGCCATTGTTGACATGTTACCGTGGACGCAGAGCGGATGTTAGATACCGGAGCTATGAGTTAACCAGTGCGTTGCCTCTACACGTGCACTGTGTGTTTGTTTGGAATCCAACCAGTGCAGTATGACGTGTTGTTTTCCAAGGAAGGGTTGTCATTTTTTTTTTTTAAAGCCACATTTAAAACCCTGCTTCTGAAGAACCCTTTAAACAGTGTTTTTGTTTTTCCACTCTGGATTTTTTCCCGTAGCGTAATCTTAGTTCTTTAGAATCTGGTGTACATCTTGAATAACTGTTTCCCATTTATGCTATCATCCCTCATTATCTCTTTCGGTCCTTTCCTACCTCTTTGTGGTCCACTAACCTGTGAAGTTCCTCAAAGATCAGTCATGGCATCCGTCTTATCTCCCCTCAGTCTTGATGATACTCTTATGTAGACATGGACAGCTCCAGACACACAGGAGTGTTGTTGTTGCTATTATAACTACTTTTCTTGTCTGCAGGAGTCTGCTTCAAGGACTTCTTTGCTTACATGTGCAGAAGGTCAGATCTACATATTCTTCACATGTACATTTCTGCAAAGCTGCGCTCTACAGCTCTTGTCGAATAATCACCACATGTGACTTTCCACGGAGGGGTTCAGCAGACTCTTGCAAAATTGCTGAGATGCTAGAATTAAAGAGTAGTCTGCATGCAGAAAATGCAAGTTTTGCAGAGGATTTGGAACGTGCAATACGCCAGCCATCCTCGGTTCTTCTGGTGAATTAGCCATTTTAATTTTTGCAAATGTTCCAGCAAAACAATTTCCCCATCACCACTTTGCATGGCCACCATCACTGCATCCTGGTCTTAGAACCACCCATGATGGCTGGGATCGTCTTAAAGAAATGCAAACAAGCCAGAGTGGGGTTTTTTTCTTCCTTATAGCAGCCAGACCATTCTACAGAGCTGAAACAGCGCTGTGAAGATAAGCCTGGATATGTGAGATTAACTCTCCCCTTACATGCTAATGGAGCATGTAGAGGGTCTGGGGCTGGGTGTCTTAGTTACTTCATCGACTGTTTTCTTGCTGTTTATCAGGGAGAACACACACAAGATTTATAAATATGATATAAATCTGTCC
The DNA here is from genome assembly GCF_000690725.1 of Stegastes partitus. NCBI lineage: Eukaryota > Metazoa > Chordata > Actinopteri > Pomacentridae > Stegastes > Stegastes partitus. The sequence continues at coordinate 301,011 of NW_007577792.1, forward strand.
AATTTAGCCAAAAGGCAGTTGTTCTTCTGTAGTTCCTGGGTATAAATAAGAGCTATAAAAAGCCATTTAAACAATATCGAAGCACATGTTGGCCTGTTCTATGTATTTGCAAAAACTGGAGGAGATTAGTGCCAGGATGTTTTAAATTACAACCAAACTGAAGGCCGCCTGGTCTTTGTTCCACATCAGACCATTGAACATTTTATGATAGCTCCAAGGTTTCCTGATTTTCAATATATCTGCAGAGATCTTGGGACCATTTTAATTCTATGCTTGAACTTTAGAACGCCAGTTATTTTCATTTAAAAGGTATCAAAATCAATGCAGCCGGCCGATATATTGTCTTTTTTATTACAAACATTTTTCTTTGTCAGAACCTGGCTCCTACAGCACCTGCAGTGCAAACCAACCTCTAACATCTCAGGTGGAGATTTAGATGCATTATGCTTCTGGCCTGAAGTGGCCGGGCGCCTCCAGCAGAGCCGAGGAGCAGGCCTTACGTCTCTCCATCTCCACACCCACTAGTGTTCTGCAACACCTGTAAACAAACTTTGATGTGTAAAATCAGCGTTGCTCCCCTTTAAATCCTGGTAATTACTTTTAAGGCATTACATAATTTGGCTCCACCGTATAGCACTGACTCACGGCTTTTCCTGTCTCGGCTCCTGGATTATGTAACCGCCTCTTTTCTTGAAGTCAGGACAGTATTTTAAATCTCATTTCCAAACCTCTTCTATTCTCACAGGAATTTTATTGATGCTTCTTTTCCCCAATTTGTTCCGCCGCGTCAACAATTTTTTCGCTTATCTTTGTTTTAAATATATTTTCCACATGCTTTTTTATCACTTTTTCTGCCACCGTGAAACACTTTGACACCCTGATTTTTAAAAGTGCCACACAAAGAAAGTGAATTTTCTTACTCGTGTTACTGTAATTGATCGTCGTGGCGCTTTCATACGTGTGTTGTTGTGGACTCCAGCGCAGAAAGATGGAGAAATAAGTGTAAGAGAAGGTAATAATTTGTTCCATTGTGCTTCTAGCATTTTAAGCACTACGGCAGAGGGAGGCTGTGATGAAGCTTCGTGTTTTGCGCCCAGCATGGACGCGCCACGGGATGTAAATGAGACCCTGATTGCATTAGTAACCATTTTCTCCTCCGACACGCGGCACATACAGATGTTAGGGATCTGTAAACCATACACTCCCCTTGAACCGGCTTGCTGGGGTTAAGCATAGTGAAACGGTGCAGCTGTAAGAGATTTACCTCCCCACCCTCCTCCTCCTCCCTCCATCCGTGCGTTACTTCATCTTTTCCACAATAGCGTCGTCTGCCTCCAGCTGACCCGGCCCCACTCAGGTCCCACATAAAGACCAGTGCCACTTCTGTTGCCATAACCCAGCTGGACTTGTTTGTCAGTATATGTGTGTGTTTGGTATGTCAGTAAATGCCATCATGATTCACTCAGGAGGGCCTTTGTTTTGGTCGATCCACTTCCCAAACCACACACACACACAAATCCCCGTCGTAGCCCCTCATGAAAGAGACGGCAGAGTGGTTATGAATGAAAAGAGGGGGGAGGAGTCGCGGGGTGATAAACGGGCCGTGCACAATGACACTTAACAAAATGTCTGAGTCAATTCAAACACATCTAAATCCTTCCTCTTCTCCTGGGTTCCCCACTGACGCTCCATTATCCCTGCGCCACACAAAATCCCCCTAAATGGAGAACCTCAGAATGGCAACGGGGACATGAAACAAAACTGTCTATTCATCTGCAGATCTGACTAGAGCTCCATTAAACCCACTCAGGGAAATATTTGCATGATGTGTTAAATCTGTCATAGTAAACAGAATTCTTCTTTTTTTTGTCGTCGTTGCCGTTTTATAGCTCCGGCTCACCCAATTTTCTGCTCCGCTCTTTCCCCTCTCCCTGACCTCCTTGTAAAAAAGCTTGTTTTCGCCTTCATCACTCAGTTTTCTCAGCTACAAAGTGATGCTAACTGCCCCGATGAGTCCATCCTTAAGCAATCTAAGCAAAACTGGGCCCATCTCTGAAGTACCACCAAGAGGCCGCTGAGCATATGCATCTCTGAGCATGCTCCAGTGAATGGCTCCCCTCCCATCTGTCTGTAGAGGTATCGCAGCACTGCAAAGGCAAAGAAGATCAATGCCCTGCTTCTGCCAGTTCAAGCCAAGGGACTGAGCTCTTCACAGCAATCTGTGCAACATTTACAGTTTGATATACAGCACACACAGGTTCTCTGCAGGTCTGTAAACATGCGTTACACTTTATTTGTTCTGAACCCTGGCTGGCTGCTGCTTTTGGCAGTTACTGTCTCTTACAGAAGAGCAAATGATTCATTCCTGTGGCTTTAATGTTACGCTCCATAAAGTAGCACCAGTGCTGGATGTCAGCCTAAAGGTGTTTGGCCCTTGAGCTATAGACCATTCACAGGAAAAATATTCATCTGCCTCATGGTGATGTGTATAGTTGTATTTGCAGACTGGCAAATTGAACATTAGACGGCAGCTCAGCTGTCACATATCACTGCGGAAACAAGAGCTAACAGTTTGGTCAATTCTGCCGTGTACTTAAGGCCTGCCAGCAGCCACTTCAGACCAGGAACTTGATTCCAATACTCGATCTGACCAAGCAATGGGTCTAATATGACAATTACACACTTGGAGCGGCCTGCTTGCCAAAAGCCCTCACAGTTAATGACAGGAGATGGCGGTTAATCACATCCTTATGCAGGGATCAGGGTGCGGCTCAGGGGAGCTAAAGCCTCGTCGTAACCTGCCAGCGCAATTACCTTTTAGCAATTACAGCAAGCGCTGTTCAGGACACTTCAGCAAAAAGCCTACAACAAAGAGACGTCTGCCAGGCGCTGCAGCAAGACAGTCCGCCATGAAAAACTACAGCAGTTTATAGGTCAAACACAGGACGGTGGATTCGCTCAAACGTTCTTCCTCTCATGTTACACCCACTCGGAATTAATTCACCACAATCTCAACACTTACCGACAACAAGGCCATCGAGGCTGTGAAGGCGACTCCGTCGGTGAAATAAGAGACGGAGAAAAGACACATGTTCTAAGAGGGTTCCAAGGGCAACGTTTGTAGCATTTATCAGCTCATAATTGGCTTCATTATCCATTTCACTGTCCTTAAGTGGCTTAAAATGTTATCGTTGGTCAGGGTGATAGTTGCGTGTGCTACATGTGTTTTATCCATATGGAAGGCAGGGAAACACATGTTTGCAAGTGCATTCAGTTCACAGGATCAGCTGTCCTCTGTGACCAACATCTGTTAGGCTGACGATGCCCCGGGCTGAAGTACAGTGTGTGAGGCAGATTTAGTGTGCAGACACACACACATGCAGCGCACATACAGTGTAAAAAACATCTAATGGCCATATGTCCATTGGATCTAAAACATTTTGGTATACAGATGCTTTTTTTATAATTGCATATAAAAGTAAAGTGGCAGGAAAAAGGTGCTCTCAAGCCTAGATTGCCTTGAACTCAAAAAACCCTTCATGTCCCGCTTAATCCCATTGTGCAGCCATAACAGCTTTTACCCCAGTTAATTATTTCCAAATCTTAAACAAATACATAAGGTACAGCCTTCAATTGGATTTCAATGTGCAAGTCAGGCCTCTCGAGGCTGAAACTGCTGCTGTTCTGTATCCATTTTTACTCAGGGTAATCAAATGACTGATAATGCTGGCTGTGTGTTCTCTGAGATGAGGGGAAATGCAGCATCTTAGAAAGATAAGAAATCAGTTCCTGCTTTTTTTTGATTGGATTACATCTGGGGAGGGTAATCCTTCATAGTGCTCACTCTGGGAGTCCATGCAGACCAGAAAGTAAATGTGGAAGTGAGGAGGGGGGTAAAAAAGAAAGAAAAACGAGAGTCAGAGTGGGAGAGGATTTGGAGATTTGAATCCCAAGACAAGCTGAGAAAATCTGGCTAGGGAGAGTGAATTAGTAACTCCATCCTGTATCCCCCAGTAATGGCTGATGAGGTGACCTGGTACGAGGCTCTTCTGAGGGAAACTGCTTAAGTGAGCTCCCAGGTGTACATTTAATGCATCTTCCTTTGTCATATTGGTGCCATTTCTTGTATAGAAAAGAAAATAGAGTCATGCTACCACCCTGTAAGGCTGGTACAGTGGTGCTTTCAGCTAAATGCTAAGATCAGCAAGCTAACAGGCTGATGATGACAATGCTCCAGGTTCAGCAGGTATAATAACTACTATGGTAACCATTGCAAGTAACATGCTAACGTTTAAAGTTAGTAGTAATTTCAGCAGTTTTGTATATTTCGGTCTTGGAAATTGTGTCAAATGACATTTTAAGTGAAAGCGACCAAACTTGTAGTGTTGAGACTGAACGTATTTTTCTCCGTTCACCAGTTTCAGCTATAAACATTTTAGAGAAATCACATTTTGTCCACAATAAGCAGGTCCCAGTAGACGGCTTTGCACCGCAGGACCTCAGGGCAGGCATGAGGTGGATCAGCAGCGTCAACTACAACATTAGATCAGAGTGTTCAGAAATGACAACAAATAAGTTCAGAATCAGATTTATTGTCAGGTATAGTTCACACAATACGAGGAATTTGTTCTGGTGGGTTGGTGCAACAAAACAATAAATATACAGTAAAATAAAGTGACTAAAAATAAAAATAACTGAATCGTTACGACTGGACACACCTCCATTTTACATCCTATCTTTGCTCGGGCAAAGAAAAGAACATAAAACCAGGTAGTTTGGTAAAGCAATTTACTGCTTAGTGACATAATTAATTAAAAACTGCAAACGGGGGCTGGTAGGTGTTGCTAAATCAAAGCGCCAAATAAAACCAAACGAGGCCGAACAGAGTTGTAAATTCACTCAGACAAAATAACAAAAGAAACCAACAACCAGAACTCTGAGCAGAACTTAGAGACACGATGGCAACACCCCCAGTTAACAAACCTAATTAACAAACTGGTGCAGGTGTGAAGAACGACTAAACAAACGAGTGCCTCAGAATAAGCTCATAAATTCGAGTAAGCATTTGTGACGCCGACAGCAAACACAAGACGAGTAAGTAGTTGCTAGCTTAGCGTCACAAAGCTGTTCGCGGGAGCTACATGTTTCACATAAAGCACCAAAGAGGCATCAAGGCTCACTGCTCATATCAAAACACAACTGCCCTGACTGAGCGTTTAGCTGCAGATTTATACCCAGGTGTGGGTGATTGCTGCAGTCTGATTGGAGGGGAGAACATGGCGATGGTCCAATCAGCCAGGACAGTAGGCGGGGAGAAGGAACGAGGGCTGGAGTTCAGGTTTGAAGCTTCAGGGCAATCATGCAAAATTGGAGACAGGTGGGGTGTGGAGATGCTCTTCAGCCAGTTATAATCTAAAGTCCACACCAACCACCTCCTCACATAGCAGGGGTGTCCAATCCTGGTCCTCGAGAGACCCTATCCAGCATCTTCCAACACACCTGATTCACATGATCGTTATCAGGCTTCTGCAGAGCTTGATGATGATGAGCTGATCATGTGAATCAGGTGTGTTGGAAGAGGGAAACATTTAAAACATGCTGGATAGCACAAAGGATCCATCACAAAAGAGCACACAGTCACCAGGGACCATAGCAATCCACTTCTATGAGCACACAGGGGTTACGTTAGACTGTATGATGAACGTTGATGGGGAGGATTGAGAGGAGAATAGGACAACTTCAGCTATCCGTCTTGATGTGCTGTTTGAGTTTAACTAATCAGAAGTTGTGTTCCTCGAGTTCAAAATCAGTGTCAAGACCCGTGCAGCAGTTTTTCAAGGCTGCTCAGAAGTACCTTAAAAATTGCCCTAAAAGAGGTTCTTCATGAGTGGTTCTTGCAGTCGGAGTCTCAGCCAGCATCAGAAAACTCCACGAACAACGGTGACAGTAAATTCAAAAGGCTTTGTTGATTAATTTGTGAACAAAACCTCTGAAAGTACCCCAGAATCTTAAAGTAAAACGACGCAGACTGTAGCACGGGTGCAAGGTTTTCTTCTCATGTAGTCTTTCAAGACTCAAGTGGGAAGCAGATCTCTAGTGCTTGAACTGAGTCACACAAGTACACACCAGTATCGCGGATGTGATCGGGTTTTTTGGAATATCCATCGCTCATGTAAACACCGTATCCTAGTTTGCTGGCTGGAGCGCTCTGATAGAAACTCAAATAATGTGGCGTGTACACACCTTATCGAGGTTTCCCTTCACTCGCTGCCAGTCTGCCAGGTGATCCGTCCACTCCAACTGTGTGGTAGTGTGTGAGATTGTAAATATGTGGCTATGATCAATGCACTGAAATAAAAGGTCCAGAGGTTTCATTAAAAAAAAAAAACAAATTTCAACCTGCTGGTGTGGCTATATGGAGAGTCAGGGGAGCAGCAAAATCAGGAGGTTTTATCCTAAATAGTTATGTGCACCTCATTTCAGCTCATTCAGTAGTTGCTGGTTTTAGTGTGGACTAATCAACATGCAATCCTCTGAGCCGCACCACCGGCGTGACTGAGAAGCATTACGTTAACGTTGTTAGAACGAGCAAAGTGAAGACGGTGGATACATGAGTAGATATTACCAACGCTTTGATTCATTCATTTGATACTGATCGAATTTCAGCAGTGGTAAAGGCAATCTCATATCGCCTCTTAGAATCCGCTCAGCCTGTTTCTAAAAGTCAGTTATCGGTTAAGTGATTTGGCTGGCTTGTAGACACGGCAGTCTTCTAGCCTGAGGTCTGAGCTGTGTTTGGAGCAGCAGCTGTCTGGGTGACTGATTGACCTCTGGGGACATGAGTTTGACTACAACCACTGGGCCGGACACCGAGAGAATGAAAGACATTAGATGGCGCTGACAGATAGTCACCTTTCTTGTCTCCTGTGAACAAGACAACCATCACTTTCTCCTGATGCCTGAACGGTCGGAGCTGAAATCAGTGTGATGAAGAATCGTCTTGTGCGTCGGCACGTTGTTTATTTGTTTCGGTGTCAGGAAGAGGCAGCAAACAAGTGAGACTAAACCCAAGGTGGGGAAAGAATTTATTCTAAAGTTATTCCAAGGCTGAAAATAATAAAACGAAACATTTCTTCACATGCTACTTAATCTGACATCAAATCAGAATTTTCCTCCTCCACAAAGTGTTTTCGCTTTGTGCTCTTTTCTGTCAAGAAACAAACACTTGTCAGCGAGGCAAATCTTTTCTGTAGCGGTCCTTAGATAATAGGCCAGATTTGCAGAGACTGAAAACTTGTTTACATTCTTTGAGCCCTTGTCACAAAGTGCAAAGCCGCCCGAGGTGAAATGAGTCATTGACTCCTATCAGGTCACATTAGGTATGTCTGTGTTCAGAACACCTTGGTATGCATCCTGTAGCGACCTGCCCGATTCCCTCTCTGTGCTCAGACGTAAAATTAATAGAAGCTCATATTTTACCACATCATCATTACTTTGCAAGACAAACATTTAATCCCAGTGCAATACCGAACTGAGCAAATTATCTCGGGTCTCATTCTATCAGCCCCTAAATGAGATGATATTGAATTAGATTATGCTAGAAAATGAGGTGTTCACGCCAATTGAAAGTAATCAAGGTGGTTGAATCGAAGGATAATGAAAGCCTCTCGAGCTAATCCAGGCCTGCAGAGGGCTCTTTGACTAATAGTGGCTGTTTGTCAAGTGAATAATGATGAAACCAACAAACAATAAACAAGAGCGCCGTCGAGGTACAGTAAAGAGGTTAATGGCGTAACAGCATTTGGGTTGGAAGGTCTATTGACCAAATGTTTACTTGCTGTATATCACAGACTAGAGAGTGTTACTCCTGTAGACACCACTCCCTGCAACTAATCCAATTTAGTGTATGGATTCCTGCCAAGGTCAGATTACAAGGGTGCAACAGTGCAGGTTAGCGTGGGTAATCAAAATCACAACAGCAGGTAAGCAAGCAAATAATTAGCATCAAACATCTCGTCCGCTGCAGCGTTACACTTCAATCCACATTATGTGAAACAAGGCTCAGGAGTAATCACTAGCTCAGTGGTTTCTGGGCTTAAAGTGACAGTCCACCCAAAAATTCAATAAAGCAGGTCTCCCTCCATCCATATGCATCTCATTTTAATCGGATACACTCAGACTGTCCTCGGAGTCTATCCGATTTGCAATGTGACTGCGGTAAAGTCAATCCACCACTTCTGTCCAAACTGAAATATCATTCATGACATTAATGGTCCCCAGATGATAAATCATCACGACTACGATGGTGATGACCCCTAATTTTCCTCTCACACAACCATCTTTTTAACCTTTTTGTAGAAATATATCAAGAGCTATTGGATGGATTGGCAGAATATTCTGTCAGACATTCATGGTCCCCGGTCCGTCTGACTTTGACGACTGCAGCCCTTCTTCTTCCACCGTATTCCTGACATCTTCTGGATATTCCTGCTAATGAATATCCACGGTGGCCAGAGCATGAATCATAATGCCTTCAGATGTTTTATTTAGTATCACCTGGTCAAATTCATGCAACCTCCCTTTGGTCCGGTGCCTACTTTTGTCAGTGTTTCGATGCACTCTGAGTCGATGTCGCAGTCAAAGCTGTCGCAAAAATAGTACGAGTCCGTTGGATGCCACGCTGTGACGGAGGCAGAAAGGCTGGAGGGGTCGTCAGCGGGCCCTTCCTGTAAATGTTTGTGTCACCTTGCACCTGTCCTAATTTCCCTGCAGTGGAAAAGCATCTATACATGTCGACTTTTGTGCCTCTGACTGAAATGTTTTGACACCTATGGGATGGATTGTGTTGAAATGTGTTAAATAAATTCATGCTTCCCTCCGCGCGAACTGCAGCTACCTTCGCGATCCCTCAAGGTTTCACTCCGTCCGATACTTTGATGTATGAACAAATACCTGCACAACTAATGACTTTCCCATCAGCCTCGGCTGTACTCGGCTTAGTGCTAATTAGAGTGTGTCAGAAGACTCACACACACCAACGACGGTGAACTTTATACCTGCAAAACAACCGCATTTGAAAAACTGCCAAGAGCAGGGATGATCATAAACAGAAGACCCAGTTGCACTGAGTGTGCTGCCAGCAGTCAATACAAAGGAAGAAACTGCTCATAAGAAACACCTTAATTGCTTTTGAGCTCGACTGTATACTTGGAAACAACAGCCAATATCTTCACACCTGACCAACAAAACTATCTGGATGGACAATTAGCACTCAGGGTAGGAGCCAGAGTCTTTTCTCTGGGGGTTTTGAAGTGAGTCTTTAACCTAAGAAAGCCAGCGAGGTGGAAAGAATAGTGGGCAATTTAGAACATTTTAAAGGAGTGCATACAAAAGAGGGGTTTGGGAAAAACAACCATACATACATATTCTGTTCTAAAATGTTCAACGAGACAAACAAACATGAGACTAAGCAAGTGGTATGTCCACTCAAAAAAAAAAAAGCAGTCAATGCTTAACAAATGTTCTCAAAGGCGGCACACTGCGTAATCAAATTTACCTTCCGTCTGGATTCTCCTACGAGCCTGTAAATCAGAGCACGGATGGAATTCAGCGGTTCAATACTGTTACATAACACTAACTCCCCGTGAAGATAAATGCACAATAAATGCTGCTCGCTTGCTCCGGGTGGAGAAAGAGTTTGGCGGCGTGACTAAAGTATGGCCCATTGACCGATAGCATCTCTTTCTAAGCGCTGCGCAGAGAAGCAGCTGCTTTATGTCTGCTTCACCGTCAAATAGGGCACTCCGTCCTGCACGGGAAGGAGGATAAATCAAGCCCACTCTTCTAACTCACTCTGCCTTCACTGAGAGTGGCATTCCTGCTTTAAAAAAAAAAAAAAAAAACCCACACACACCCGGGTGTTTACCACCGCGCACTTCAACATCTTATTTGGTTTTCTCCAATTTTGGCCTTTCTGTGCAGAATCCGCCACAACCATCTCAGCCATCTCAGGAATTTACTCCAAATGATTGTTTTGCTTCGCCTCCTCTTGAGTGTGAGTTACATTATACGTGTGTGTGTGTGGGTGGGTGTGTGTATGCATGGCTTCGGGCTAAGGAGTAGTGAGGGAGTTCCCCCACATCTGTTCACCATAAGAGCTTGTTGACAGCAGCTCTCCTCTCTCTCTCGCTCTCTTTTACTCTCTTCCAGCTCCCAGTTCATCCCTTCTTTGGATTCTGCTCCTCATCCAAGATTAAGCAGAACACAGTATCGGTGTGGTGTTTAGGGGCCTGCTTGACTGCCTATCTGGAAAGAGAGGTCAGGTGTGGAGTCTTCGATAAGGCCTCCATAAGGTACTAGACCATGGGAGAAAATTGTGTGTTTTCCCACCGTGTGCAACATTCAATATTTCTCATCTTGCCGTGAATTATCCTCTATTTAAAAAAAAAAAAAGAATGCACGCAGCAGATTAATCCTCATTTTGATCTGATTACTAATACAACTACAAAGCTATACGGGCTCAAAGCAACATTTTTTAATGGAATAGACTGAAAATGTATGATTCATTTCCCCAGCAGCACAAGGGAGCGTGTGTTTTCGTGTGTGTTTAGGTACATAACCGACGGGGAGGGATCGCGCACAGGCCACTAAGTAGTTATCCGAAGTTAAGGCCAGAGTGTTTCTGCAGGAGGATTGAAAGCCACCCAAGCCTGTAATTGGGAAAAGGGCCATTTGGACCATCAGAGTTGTCCATTTGTTTTTAAAAGGGAAATGCGATCGATGGGCAGCATTAAGGAGATCTGTGAGAGATCTAAATGGTTCCACGGGCCCCGCAATCTTTACTTCCTGCTCCTCAGATACTGGCCTTTAATGATTGGACAGGACTCGGAGATAGAAACGAAGCTGTGAAACCGGCCAATCAGATGGGGCCGATATCACGCGACACCTACCTATTGACCCCGGCGTTCTCGCCTTCCTTTAACGCTGCCGCGAGTTAAGATCTCACATCAGCCTGAGCAACGTGCAACAATAAGCAGGTAGCTAAATAACAGCACTGCCTGTTCCTGTGCTGATTGCGCTGCTAATTAGCTTTGCTGTAATGACTTTTAGTAGAAAGGTGTAATTGGAGTTCTTGGGCTCCGTTCTATCCTTTAGGGTTTTGCCGGCATGACAATCCTCATGTTGGATTGAGTAATTTTACATCTCTGTTCTCACTAACATACTCACAGCTTTGTCAGTGCCTGAAAGTGTATTGATCTGTTCTGACTGTGTACATGCACAGTATTGACAGGTTGTGCAGCAAGATGCTGTGAAGACCTGTGGGTGGGAACTGCTCAACAGGAAAATGAAATATCAGCCTCACAAAGCCAGGAAAAAGGAACTCATCCGTGACTCTCTCTCTCTTTTTTTTTTCCTTTCCTTTTCTTTTTTTCTTTTTTTTCTTTTTTTTTTTTATTAATTATTGTGTTGCATTGTTCTGGAAGTTGAATTAAGGTGAAACCCACAAAGGATGCACACCTGCTACAACACCGAGCGACGGCGGCTTAAACTGCTGGAGCTGTACAAATGGGTTCTCAGAGGACTTCTCCGTTTCTTTCTCCTCCTTCAGACTGTAGAGTTTTCCAACAGCTGGTAGACAATAAAAAGTGAGTGCACTGGGGCTGTGATTGCAAAGCTTTCCAGAGGTTTTATAGAAGAGGGAAAAAGAAGAACTGCTCAGTGATGACGGCCATTGAGAGCTGTACAGTAAGTGACCCGATTCGTTTCTAGAATTCCTCGTATCGTTTCCACGCTGCCCACTTGGTCATTATTTATCACGTTTAATCTTAAAGTTGTAATGTTTTATACTATTTATGATGTGGACATTTGTCAGACGTAAACACTTCATGTATTTATATTATGGAATTAACACTTAGTGGAACAGATTC
>NW_007577792.1:314186-333488 GCF_000690725.1 Stegastes partitus
ACAAAAAAATACATGTAAAGTCAATGCAGCAGAACCAGAGGTGGTGTCAGTTTTAAATCACACATTTTCGTCAAGACCTTCCATTCGCCTCAAACGGTGTCGTGTAGGGTCTGTAACGCTAACCATCGCTAACTCTGGTGACATCACTTGAGTTGATTCAAGAAAGTTCACAGCAAATTTGTCACAGGTGCACCACACGACCTGCAAACAGACATCCATCATCTATACACCGCTTAATCCTCACTAGGGTCATGGGGGGCTGGAGTCTATCCCAGTAGGGGACACCTGGACAGGTAACCAGTCTATCACAGGGCTACACTTAGAGACAGACAACCAAGCACACTCACATTCACACAATTTAGAATCACCAATTAACCTCAACATGTTTGTGAACTGTGGGAGGAAGCCGGAGAACACAGAAAGAACCCACGCTGCACGGGGAGAACATGCAAACTCCACGCAGAAAGATTCCGGTTCCCCTACCGGGACGCGAACCGGCGACCTTCTTGCTGCGAGGCAACAGTGCTAATCAACTGCGCCACCCTGCAGCCCGCAAACAGACATCGATGCGTAAAATCGGTGGATCTCTCCTCTGAGGTCCAACTGACTTTATTTGCGACGCCAATTAAAGCAACAGATGCGGTTTCAGTGTCGTTTGGACTGGCTCGACTCCCAGACTAAACAGGAAGAGCAGGAGCGCACATCCAACATGTTTTCAGTTGTCACACACAGTTGAAGCAAAACGGGAAGAAAATCCACCTGAATCCGAGGTCTTTGTCAAACAAATTGCTCTCATATGGCCGACATCGTATTGAATTTCTGCCACATTCGCTCCGAATCCTCCAAAATCTGCATGGGGCAAATGGAACCTTTTTTTACTATTCATGCCCTTTTGCTATTCAGCCTCTCGGCCATCCCTTGTCGCTCGACGAGTCCCGCTCTCCTCTCTCCAAGTCTCTTTGTTCTTTCTAAAAGTGCTCGCCTTCCACTGAAGCCGCCACTGTTGCCGTGTCTTTGATGTGAGTTGGGGAGACGGCAGTGAGTTCTCACCTGTCAGCTTTCATGGCTCCCTGAAGGTTGACTTTGAGCCCGTGTCTGTTAAATTGGGATTGATCGCAACAACAGTAGCCACACATTCCACACACACTCTAGGGGGGGGGCAGAAAAAAAAAAGGGTGCGTTTCCTGACAGTCGCGCAGGGGTTGCCGCCGCCGCGCTGAAGAGCAACCGTTTTTCAAGGCGGACGAGGCAGTTTGATGTGACCACGGAAGCTATTTGTTTGGGGTTTCATTTTTTTCCCCTTGTGGCATAGCGGGATGTCAGAGGAGGCAGAGAGATATGTAGGGAATGCCTAATGCTCGTATCGGTTATTGGAAAGAGTGGTTCTTCCTGGAGCATGTCTGAATCACAAGCTGAAGTGTTGCTGTTAGAGAATGATAAACACCCCATTTCATCTGGAACCCTGGACCACAGCTTCCCGCCTGAATCTGAAGCCAGCGCCGCCTCTCTCTCTCTCTCACATCTTTGGCTTCTCTCGCTGCTTTCTCCACAACATGGAGGCTGAATACCAATTGTCAAACTTCATGCCGGAGCTGTCAAGCCTCACGTGCAATTTCAAAGCCTCCCTAGTTTGTTTACCGTGAGGTGACGCTGCACCGTGTGTGTGTTTGTCTTTCCAGATGTGGGTTGCTTAGCTAAAAAAAAAAGGTGAGAGCTGATTGGCCTGCAGGGAGCAACGCCGTAAACACCGAGGGGAAAGTTTGTGAGCAGAGCCAAGGAACGCCTGCTCCCCAGGCCGCCTCTAAAGCCGTCATTGATCAGCAGAGAATTTTTATTTTTTGCAATGGAATCTGAAATAAAGTCTCTCTATCTGCAGTGATAAATGTGTAAGAGGGAAGGGGAGAGAATAGAGAGGTAGGGGGAAAAAAAGAGAGACCATTAAAGGAGGAGAAGAAGGAGAGGAGAGCCCCCCACGGATGCTACTGTCAGCTGTGGGAACCCAGATGAAAGTGGTGCAGCCAGATACCAGCGCTCTTTGATCGTGCCTTTGTGTGATAAACATCGCGCTATGCCAGCCATGCTCAATGCATCGTGCCAGCCCGGCTGTGAAGGTGAAGGGCTTTGAGCAGGCTTCCAGCTCAGCTCCGCTCAGGACCAGCAAGCGTTTGCAATGCCAGAGAGCTGTCTGCAGCACACACATCCACACACACACACACACACTCTGACACATTCTCCAGCAGATTGCTCTCACTTTCCCTTTCAGTGTCTCTTTTTCTTCCCTTATTTTTCTCTTTCATTCTGCCCCCCCACCAATGAGACTTCTTTTTTTTTTTTTTTTTGGAGATACTCGTTAAAGATGCAGCCTTGGTTGCTGCTCCTGCTGTGGTGCGCGAGTCCTATTTGAACCAATAATCATCAAGTGTTCAAAATTAAAAGTGTGCAGGGAGAGCATGCACAGTTTTTTTTTTTTTACTATGTGTTGTAATAGTAATACTGCTGTTGAATATTTCATATCTGCCACTGCTTTGAAACGGTGCAGGTTTGCGATGTTAGGTGTAACAAGGGAGGTATGAGGGAATTCTGCCAATGCTGCCTGCATAAATCCTTACCCCCTTCTTCTTTTCTATGCACAAACCTGTGTGAGCTACACATTTCTTCTTCTTTTCTTTTCTTTTTTTTGAACGGTATAAGGCAATAGGAATCTGGCTCTGTGCTTCAGCTTGCGCGCCTACTGTAACAAAGCCACATGGTGATTTTGATTCACTGAAAAAGAGAACAGGATTACTATAGCTTCACAGCGACGCAGAGAGCAGAGTGTGTGCGACGGGGAAAGGGAGGAAAAAGAGCGAGCTAGGGGGAGAGGGGAGGAATGAATGCCATGCATGTGTGGGAAGTGGTTTTGGCAGGGTTTGAAATTAATGATCTCAACATGTGCTATAGTTGAGAATCATCAGAAAGAAAAGTGCAGACAAAAGCACTTGCAGTACAGCCATGCAGGGGCCACAGATGGAGAAACCACAAGGACTGCGAGACAGAAGCTGTGGAGAAAACTTTTGTTAAAAAAAAAAAAAAGAGGGAAAAAATATGTTCTTTTAATGCAAAATGTCAACTTCAATGCCGGAGACGTCTCGAGCGCTGGTGTCGCCCGAGATCAGACGGAACCCAGCAGCCACGCGAGGACACGCCGGCTCCCAACCTACCACGCAGTCCACATATTTAACAATCAGTCAGCCGCTGTGGCAGCGTGCTACATGTGGGAGGGTTCGACACATGGTAGCGACACCTTCCAGCCGTTTCTCATCGCAACATCTCTTAAGTCTTGCACATTTCGCGCAGATGGCCGGTTTATGAATATGTGGCCCTGGATTCACGACGCATGGTGGAGCGGCTATAAACGAGTCTCCGCAGGATAAACACACTCAAGTTTTATTGGCCAGAAGTGGGGGAGGGGGATGGTGGGGTCTCATTGAAATGTCCTGCCAAATCTGATAGCAAGAGTATAAACGGAGGTCACGTCAGGGTAATAATGCAACAATCGCCGTGCGGGGCGCATGTGAGCTGGAAAGTCGCCGCAAAGTTTGAAATTTCTGTGACGCCTTTTGATGCCATAAAAGTCTTGTTACAGCAATTTCTGTGATTTCCATGTTTCAACCTTAGCGTAGGGATTGCGTAGCCCCCTTTTTAAGCAACACCGCGGTTTCCGAAAGTGTTTAATTGGAACGGCGAAGTTACACATGCAATGACTTTTATTTGACATTTGGTTCGGTCCCCATTAGTGTGGAACTTCAACAGAAGAGAATTCTTTTTTTAAAAAGAAAAGCTTATTTTCTGTGCGATGTACAGATGGCCTCAATTAGATACTGACTCATTTTACTGATAAAATGCCACAGATGTCAGCGCCAGAAAGAAGTGTATAACTACACGCAGATCTAGCAGTCGGGGATGTTGCACGTCGGAGTGCTTTGAATTCCACACATGAGGTGCAACGCCACAAACAGAACATAATTAGCTATAACTGGATTTAAGAGAAAAGTTTCATGTAGATCCTTGATCAGCGAGCTCTCAGGTTCTTCAATCCTCCTCCAGAGAAATGTGAGGCAGCCGATATTTAACACATATCTGAATCCTATCTCTGCAACTGCGCTACAATCAATATCTCTTTAAGACAATGGCAAACAGTGAGTGAGATATCACCAAGTGTGTCAAAGTGTGAAGGGGGTTGTCAGAGCCCACGAAGCGTATCCAACATTGTCATTGCCGCTCGCCTGTCTGCCTGTGGAGAACATCCGCCGTTGACAAGAGGTGAGCGCCGGCTCCTCTCTGCATCAGTTTTGGATCACTACTCTCAATCAAAGCCAGGAGAGGAGGGCCCGCATAATGTGACAGAGCCTGTCTCTCTCTTTGCCTTTTGATGCCTGAGGAAGGCTCAACCAGAGCAACCCCTGTCAGAAACCTGCCCACAGGCCTAGACACAAAGAAGATCCAGGAATATGAGGAGGCAGATAAACAGACAGACGGAAAGTTGCAGACACACTGACAAACAAAAGAGCAGCAAAGAGGCTAAAAAAAAAAAAAAAAAAGTGAGGATGCGATAAACAGAGAGGAGGCAGGTAGATGCATCAAAGCTGTAAAATATCCAGCCTATACAAACGCTATCAGCGCGTGATAAGACTGCACTTTTCATTAAACAGACCCTGTGGACCTGCTAAATGTATTTGCAAATAATGGCAGTCAGATTTAATGACATTATGAGCCATTAAAGAGGAAAAAAAAACAGTGACTGATCTTATCATCTCCTTGTTTCACATTGATTGCCATATCTGATATCTTGTTTCATATCTTTGCCCATCTAATGCACTAACAGCTGTGGAAATCGGAGCTGATGTGCATTGTTAACTGTGTTTATTGTGGTTGTGTAATTACAAACTGTATAATGCGCAATCTAATTTATTAGATTAGTGAAAGGATTGTAAATCAGTAATTGTGAAGATGCCGTGTTTGCTCTGCTGCTCGGTTGCTGTTGTAAACAGTGCCATCTAGTGCACCCCGGCCGGGCCTGGGCGTCGGGCTGGAGCCTCCGAGACCGGAGAGGAGCTGGGGAGGCGCGAAGGAGACGCTGTACAGCTGGCAGCGCTGCATGGAAGACATGATCGTCTGCTGGTCGGAGTGAAGCAAGAAAATGTTGTGCGTTAGTTGTCCCAGAGCAGCACTCAGTCAGAAGGTCAGGCAGGCTGTTTGGAGCGCTTTAATGTGAGATCGCCATAAATCTTCTAAAGTGAGACGGGTTCCGCATAAAGTATGTCTGGACACATTTATCGGCATGTTTGTTGTTTTAAATAATAGTTTGCCTCATCGGTGCTTTCCTGAAGAGAACGTTCTATAATTAGAAGGAAACTGGGGTTAATGTAAAAATAAAAGTTGCCTCTGGATGCAGATCCGTCTTCGGCAGGCAGACGAGGTCATCTGAGGATACGCTCAAAGCAGGAGGACGTAGAAGAGTTGGAAACTAGCGCTCATGTCACCGCAGCACATTCCTCGGCTTTTACACCACGGAAAAGAAAGCATTGTACCAAACTTACCACCCAATCACACCGCGATCGGTCCCGGGGACGTACGCGCCGTCAGGATCTGAAAATAGCCCCCCGACCAGACCCAGACTGGACCTCTTTAAGCTATTTCTTATTCTGTCGTGGCAAAATATCAAGGAAAATATTAGTCAAAACTCGCCACTTGTGTGTAAATGAGATCAAGATGGATTAGGAGCTCTGGATTCTATTTGAGACCTTATGAACCACAAGATTTCCAGCCACACAGCTGAAAGCCAGCGGAGACCCAGATGTGCGGTGCAGAGCCGGGGTAACTTTGAATGTGATTTCCTCTCTTAAGCCTTTAGTGTAGGTAAAGGCATTATGAGCGATCAAACCTCTTAGCCCTCCTACTTGTGGGATTTGATGTGCATTACTGACAGTGAGAAATGGCCTGCCTGAAATACAATATCTCACTTCGGCGGAAGATGGAGAGGAGAGAGGGGGAGTGAAGAGGAAGCATGGAGCGGGATGTTGGCTGACAATAAGACGTACACATATACTACAGCAACAGCTTTCCAACTCCAGAGCTGCCAGGTGCTTCGTGGAAAGATTGGAATGGAGCTCTGCAAATTTGAAGAAAAAAAAAAAAGGCAGAAAATTCTGATTTTATTCAAATATAGCCACAAATTTGTGTTTAGGGACTGAATCAAGTTCCAAAAGCGCTATAAAATTAAATATCAATATCACATGTTGTGCTGGAGTCTATGAAACCAGATACTGTGGCAGAGGAAGTTGAAATAGTTTGAAGAAGACAGAAAATGTTGAAATACTGAGCTACACGTGATGGACAAATGGTTGAAATGGTTAGCTAAAGGGTCGTTTTAAACACTTGAAATGTTTAGCTAGAAACGAATGGGTGACCTGTAGTAGTTAGCTTAGGCTAGTTAGCCTAAGTAGTGAAAAGCAAATGGTTAAATAGCAAAATAGCTAAAAGTAATGAATACACGGCAAATGTTTGGTAACGGTAATCAAGTAAGTGGTTTAAATGGCTAGCTGAAAGTAATTATTACATGTTTGAAATAGCTAAAAGTCAGGTGAAAACAGTTAGCAAAACAGTTAGCAATATGCTAAAAGCTATAAAAACAATTGGAACTGAATGTTCAGGTAGTTAAGCGATAGTTAATAAAAAATACTGATAAAATAATTAGCTAAAAGTCTAGTTGAAGCAGCTAGCTAAAACACTTGAAAGTGTTAAAAGTGATATATAAATTGTGCAAATAGCTAAAAGTAGTAAATATATTGAGATAATTCAATAAAACTAATGTGTAAGTCGTCACTGTTTGCTGAATAAGTAACACATAGTTAAAATAGTTCACTAAAAGTACTGAAAAGTTGAAATGGTTAGCCACAGGTAATGTTCAGCTTTTAACATATTTACCGTAAAGTCTGGACTATTGAGGCACCTGAATATAAGCCACACCCACTAACTAAAAGTAGCGACTTATAGTCCGGAAATTACGGGAGCTAAAACTACAGCGTAGCAGAAAATAATAGGTTAGATGAATGCCTTTAATAAATTCCCTTTAGCTTAAAGTAATGATTACTTCCTAGAAAGAATAAATGCAGTGAATACAGTCAAATAGTTAAAAAGTAAACAGTCACAATGGCTAGCTAAAAGTAACGGAAATGGTTGAAACAGGAAGCTACACACAAATAATAAACAGCTGAAGAAATGATCTGAAAGTAATGGATAAATGGCTCCAATGGTTTGCTAATGGATGAAGGTTAGAAAGTCGGCGTCGCCTCCAAAAAGCGGCGCGAATGCAAGTTTGGCCAAACTGAAGTCGATACAGGCATTTCTAAATGTGTGAAAAAAGAATCCTGCAACACCGTTTAACATCGCATTTACCACTGAGCTACAGCGTCGGGGACGGTTCCGAATGGATCGCATTCACGGGCAATAAATCATTTGAACCAGATGATTTATCAGATATAAAGTTTAAAGACGTTCATACAAAGGACTCAAGGCTCTTTGGGTTTAGAAAGTAAAATTAGCAGCTGACTCATCACTTGCCAGTTCCTACTTTGAAAACACGTTAGATTCTTTTTCGTTTGAGCGAAGGTAAAGTCACCGTCTATTGATATATTTCTAAAGAGCCTTAAATAAAAAAGCCAATGAAAAAAAAATGATGTAACTCTCATGCCCGACATGCTCGGAGACAGAAAGGGAGAAAGGTGAAATAAAAAACTATATTGAGGCGGCTCTTCCATAATAGACTTTTTCACCTCGCTGGTATTCAGTCTTACCTTTACTTATCTGTGCCCTTGCCCATGATATAATTGAGCTTTTCAAAGTGGCGGCACATTAAAAGCCCCCACATATGGATATGCATTTGAAAATGACTACAATTTAAGGCTTTTATTAACAAAGTGGCTTAAATTTTTATAACCCCGGGTTGAAGTTAGTGGAGCTGAAAGAAACCAGATGTGTCCCTTGACTGGCTTTCACCCTGCAAAGGACATGTGCTCCTGATACGGATACAGCACACAGAAAATGAATCTACTCCACTGTGTTGTGGTTTTCAAAGTCAGCTGGACTCATGGTGTTACATCCACACCTCCTCCGCACATGTTCATGCACTCACACACACACCAAACACACTTCCTTCCTCCGAGCGAACCTTCCTATAGGGACTTCCTGCTCTAAGTGTTGTTTACTTAGTGCCCACTCATCTCCCACCTCCTTGGCAACCACTTCCTCTTCCTCTCCTGCTGTGTTCCTGCATTTGTGCGCGCTCGTGTGTCTCTGGATGTTGTGCGTTTGCCTCTAATCCTGCATGTGTTGTTTCACAGGTGCTGCTTCTTTGTATGTTTGCATGCATGCGGCCGCGCGGCTCCCAGCGTCCGCGACATTGGACAGATGTTCATCCGGCCAGATGACATCAGTTTACCCGATTAGCCGAAAGCCCCATGTGCAGTGGGTGACTTCCACCACCCGCCCCCGCGCCCGACCCCGACCCCTCCTGACCGCCGTCCCTCCATGGGAAATGTCCTGAGACAGTGGAACTAGGACGGATACACTCAGCGGGACTGTGGGGGCGGAAAAAAAGCTACCAGCTGAGATCAGAGTGTCAAAATGCCCCAAATCTGTCCTGAAGGTTAATCTATGTGTAGGTGCACTGTTTGCTGTCTGTGTCGATATAGATCCAAGTCTGCATGTCAAAACCTGTCATATTAATCAGGCGGTGCCAATCTGCAGAGCTGCACACACACATGCTGCAAAAGCTCATTATTTTTTTTGGTTACAGTCCAAAAAAAATTCCCAAAATATTGGAAGTGACAGTGTAACACCCATGCATATAAATATTGCAATTTCACCCGGAGATGTTTTTATCTATCTAGCATGTCAGAGCTCTGTCATGCTATCTTGCGTGTCTCACACACACACACACACACACACACCTTGCCATCAGCTCCATCTAGGACCCTCTGGTAGTTTTTTGAAGCCATCTGGGAGAAGGGCAAAAGAGCTTACAGGAATGATCTCACATGTGTGCCCTTGATGGCTGTGAGGTTGCGGTTAGACCTTAGAAAATACTATACAATGGATGTGAGGTTGACATATACGGTAAAACCTATATTAAGATATAGATTTAAAAAAAAGTGTGTGTCAAATAATTATTCTTCCCTACGGTGGAAACCCAGTCGCCGAACTATACCCAACTTTTTGACGGATGCTGTATAATCTTGTTCCACCAAACGTAGAATTTCTGTACAACAGCTTTGCGAACCTGCAAATCAAACTGCACCAACTCGCTAATGTCACACCAAGAAAGCAGTTCACTAATAGGCACGTATACATCTACCCCTTATGATGATCGGCGTAAGAGCTTCTAAGTACAGGTTTACCCTGAAAACAGCCCGGGGCTCACATGTTATAAAATGTAAGTAAATCCATTATATTGATTTCTATATAAATATTAATAGACAGAAACAACTTGCAAAACAGATTCACTTGCGAGCTATCGACACGTGTGTTTAAAGTAAGAAGAACGAACACATTTTCTTGGGACTGTATATGATTTCAAAGTCATTTTTTAATCGACTTTTTTGGGGGGAGATTGTATAAGATGTGTGGCAATGAACAAAAAAAAAAGCTTAAAAATAAAGATATTACAACCTTTCCAGTGCTTATGTTCTATATGCTGTGAGGATTTTTGTCTTAAATTCCATGTCTGCCCCTGTGAGGATGTGTTTTGCCTCAGAGTTTTATTTTTTGCATCACTATTATAGTCATTATTATTATTTTTCTGCCGTTGACATCTCCTCTGCAGCCGTATGAGCCTTCAACACTCACACAAGCTAATTCATTACTTCCATTTAATAATAAAATAACCTGCCTTTTTACTCCAGTCATGCATTTTCTCTATTAGAAATGTCATTCCTGTTCATTCACTTTTTTTTTATTTTCATTTCCAAATTGTACAAAAAAACTTCTCCAGTCTGGACGTTTTAATTAGCTTCTGGTCAGTAAATCTTCTGATTGCAGTCTCAGCCACAGCGCTATCACTGCGCTTATTATGTTAGATTGTAATAAAACAGGCTAATTGTATGGCTTTATTGTTTCCTCACAGGCCTATTTTGGTGCGCCACCTGTGCGCACGTCTCGTAGTAAATATATAATGAGCGAGCGGCAGAGTGACGTGATCTTTGCCTGTCAGAGCCACTTTTCCCCCCCGACCCCAGAGTCCAGAGGTTAATGACATCATTAGCATTCTGCCGGGCCGCTCTTTCCCAGCACGGGCTCGGGCTCTTGCTCAGAGGCTGACTAAGCCGGGGGACTTAACGCCGGGCAAGAGCAGCAGAGATTGTGTGTGCATATGTGAAAAGGAAGAGGGGATGGGTGAGGGGTGACGGCGACGGTTGTGTGATCATCCTGAGAGTGTCACAGGATACTGGCAGTGTGAGTCAGATGCTGAGGATGAGAAAAATGGTTGGAGGGTGAGTGGGTGGACGGTGGGCGGGGGTTGGAGGGGTGGGGGTGGCAGGACGTGCTAAAGAGTGACTGGACCGGTGAGTCAGAGGGAGTGTCTTATTGACCGAAGGCACACTCAGAAGTGTTTGTAGCTACAGTTGTGAAAGCCTTCATTAGAGTTTCCTGAAACAACACTTACAGCATGGAGCTAATCTAGAAGGAGGGGTCAGAGCTTTTGTCTTTGTGTTAAAAACTCACATTATGTAACTTTAAAGTCAAATGAATTAAACCTTCCCGATGTGTTTCAGTGACTCATAGGAGCTGCAGTGTGAACGATATAATAAAGTGCAGACTTTTATTGTGAAGGGTCATCATTTTGATATAAGTTTCCTCTAAAATAAACACCTTAATCCTGCAATAACTTTTGTTTTTTTTAATAGCAACATTTTCCCCAGAAAACCGAGAGCCCACAGCGAATATGGAGAAGTGTTCGAGTTTTATTGGTGTTTTATCTCTTGTCCAATATTCCGTCTCCTTTCGCCCTATTTTTAGAATCCATCAAGTCCCGAGGATAATATTTTCCACTTTAGACAGCTACTCGCTAACTTTGTCCTTCTACTAAAGTGTAGACCAGGTTTTAGAGGTTTTTGTTGGCTCGGGTAAAAAAAACAAACCTGTAAGAGCAATGAGTAGAAATCAAAACTAGCTCACTAAAAGATGCTGGAGTCATGTACGATCAGGGTTTGTCACCATGAGCCACGTCTTTCACATCACACACAGACATCAGCTTTGTTGGTATTAAATATATATTTGCAGAAGCTTTAATACCAAGGTTGTACGTCTTTAACAGTCTGTCAAACAACCATGTGTGAAGTGACCAAGTTCACGTTGCCAAAGGGCTTAAAGAGGTTAAACCCAAAGCTTATCCAAACACGACAACCATAAACCCGAGACTCGGCTCTAATAAACCTCTTTTAACCGATTAAATGGCAACAACTCAGTTTCAACCTCACTTTTTTCACGTCTCTATTATTATGAGGACTCTCCGTACTTATGAGTGTGGAAATTCAAGAAAATACTAAGAAAACAGACACACTTTCCAGTGTGGTTTCAGGCCCATGATGGCCTAAATAAATGGTTAGTAGCAGGCTAACCGCT
This sequence comes from Stegastes partitus, assembly GCF_000690725.1. Taxonomy (NCBI): domain Eukaryota; kingdom Metazoa; phylum Chordata; class Actinopteri; family Pomacentridae; genus Stegastes; species Stegastes partitus. The sequence goes on from NW_007577792.1 coordinate 325,848, forward strand.
CTCGGAGGGACACTCCTCTGACTCAGTGTTATTCTGGTGAAGTAGCTCCATTTGCAGAGAAGCTAGCACTGATGGAAACACTAGTCCACAGACTCCTACTCCCTGTTATTTCCTCAGTCCTAATTGCTTTTGGTCGGTGTTTGTGTGTGTGTGCAAATGTGTATGTGTGTTTTCATTTCTTTGCCAAGGGAGCAGAGGGAAAACAGTTATGTAACCAAGGCTGCTGCCTTGTGGTTCGCTGTCCTCAGGGAAGCGTCAGCGCTTACCTCCCTCACTTTAATTTCATTTTCACTTTTTCCATTCATTTCCATTTTCAATTAGATGCGATCAGATCCTGCGTGATATTCTGCATCAGGGATCAGGAGCAACGCAGCGCTCACTGTGAGCACCTTTAGATTTATGCCTTTAGAGTCTCGCCAGAGGCAGCTTTCAGCACATTCATAAATAAACACAGCCCCCCACCACCACCAGCACCTTAAGGAAACAGTAGCATTTAGGAAATGACCACTTTGATGATCATACCCTTCTGATGGCATTTAGCTTCCAGCATGCTGGACGGGCACAGCGAGGAATGGGGGGAAATGCCAGGAGCTGATGTCTTGGCCCGTCGTCATGCTTCTGGAAAAAGAACTGGAGCAGTGACTCAGGAGATTCTGTTTTTTCCCCCTCAGGTGACTCTGTTGTCAACACATTAACCAGGGAGAAGACAGAGAGGAGGCGGGCGGTGGGGGTTATACGGGAAGTGATTTTCCATGCGGGTGAATCGCACTTCAGACATGGACTAAAAATCTGAGCGGGCTGAGGCGCTCGCAGCAGCGTGCCAGTTCTGGCTCAGTGTGGGTATGTCACACCTCTGTGCCAGAGCACCGGACTGACCCAAATATAACCTGGACACTCTGACGTCGCCGGGTTCTCCACTGCTCATGTCTAAACCATTTCAGAGTCAACACGAAAATAGCCGCAAGTTGGTTTAGGGAATAAATAAAAGGTAACCAAAATAAGGACGGTGTTGTGGTTTGCTGTGTGATTATTTTAGACCTGGAGGTACTCTTTCTGATCAATATGAAAATCTAATTTGCATTTTATTTGTACATACAGTTGTGTGAAAAAGTGGAAACTGACTTTTTCAATGCATTTGAAAGCATTTAATCCTCTTTGAAACAGTGCCTGGAGTAAAGGTGGTATACTTGAGCATAACCTTAGAGAGCATTTGCTTTTCGAGTCAACAGATGTAAGATTCTTCCATTGGATAAACTAAGCAGACCACCGGCATTAGAAGCTAGTATTTCCCCCCTTAAGCAGAAATATCTTCTTGTAGGTGTTTTGCATAATCGTCCGTCGATCTCTGCTTGATGAAATTTCTTGCGCACTCTTCCAGGCAACTGAAGGTTTTCTTGCACCCACTTCAAACCCCAGTCAACGTTTCAGTGGGATTCAAATCTGTGCTTCGGCAAGTTTTACTCCTAACCCTACATTTCCTCTTTCGGAGCCATTCTTCAGTGGAAAGTCAGCAACTTCCACAAGAATGAATGATTTGCTATCTTTGAGCAGTTCTCCAAAATCCATCCAAGGGTATGACCAGTAGCTTATAGTTGCTCATGTCAGCAAACTTAACTTCTACTTGTGCTGCTTTTACATTATGTTTGGCATTCGCTATTCTCTTGTAATTGACCGTTCCATAATGTTTGCGACCTACTCTTTACTGGAGAAGTTTATACCCCAGCAGCTCCAGCCAGACTCATTATGTGAGATTGCATTATGTTTGCCAAACACAGTGGTTGGTCCTCATCCCTAAAAGCTTTTTCTCTCTAAATTGAACCACTGACCTGCTTGTCCAAGTATGTACGTGAAACATTGAAGACAGGGTTATGCTACAGTGAAACACAAGCCTGATCACAGATTTTTTTCTCTCTGCATTTTCCGACATGTAGCTTTAACCTCAGTCTGTCAGCACGTCATGTCTGCAGACAGAGAGAGACGGATAAACTCTTCATGTCACCTCTTCATGTAACCCTAACCCATGGGTCTCCTGAAGAGCGGTTATACAGCTCCAGCAGTTCTTCTAACTCCCAGCTAATCCAAAAATGAGCAAAAGGTAGAGTATGAGGTGGTCAGTCCTGTGATAGTGTCATTTAAAGTGACTGTGCCATTAATTATACACAAGTTTAAGCCTCATTACGATTTCAACAGATGACTTGTATACAATTTACCCCTCTGTACAGTTTTCCTGATGTGGGAAAATAGCTGTAGAGACTAAAACTGTTTTTGTACCACACTGTGAGCATATTTATTTCTACTGTAAAGTTGGATATTTTAACATGGGTCTCTATGGGGATTGACTGGCTTTTAATGCGAGCCTCAAGTGGCCATTCAAGGAACTGCAGTTTTTAGCACTCTTCTATTGACTTCATTTCTTAGCACTGGAGGTTGATGATTTTATGGGACAAGTAAATAAAGATAGCCAACTTCCATCCATCCATCATCTATACACCGTTTAATCCTCACTAGGGTCATGGGGGGCTGGAGTCTATCCCAGCTGACTCAGGGTGAAGGCAGGTTCACCTGGACAGGTCACCAGTCTATCACAGGGCCACACTTAGAGACAGACAACCAAGCACACTCACATTCACACCTACGGACAATTTAGAATCTCCAGTTAACCTCAACATGTTTTTGGACTGTGTGGGAGGAAGCCGGAGAACCCGGAGAGAACCCACACTGCACGGGGAGAACATGCAAACTCCACGCAGAAAGATTCCGGTAACGCAAACCGGCAACCTACTTGCTGTGAGGCAACAGTGCGAACCAACTGCGCCACCTTGCAGCCCGACAGCCAACTTGCGTTAGCTTATTTAGCTTTACACTCTGATATAATCTGTGAGCAGCCTTTATGTTGTCAGAGGCCTTATTTTTACAGCTCAAAAGAGTGCGTCCATCTACATCATTTACATTTTCCACTTAAAGTAGATCCACTAGCTGTCTGTTTTATGTGTTAGCACACAGCCCTGGGTCTGTGAACGGGCATCGAACTGAACCACACAACTCTATTTTAGTGTGTCCTGCGCACATTCATGCTTATGTAAAGGACAGACTCCAAAAGCACTACCTTGAAGAGCGACATCTATCAAATCTGGCACAGAGGCAAAGTTGCTGTCATGAAGGTTGTTGGTTTGGGTCCAATGACCAGCTGGCAAACTCATGAAGAAAAGGAATTAACACCTCAATCACCTCCATCAATAATTCCTCTTAAAAATTTCCCCTCTGCAAAGCAACCAAATCCCAAGCTGCTCCAGAGAAGCAGAGACATGGAACAATAATTAGGTACGGTGCGTTCTGAGAATTTCCTGCGCCGCAGAGAGAAGCAATAAATGTCCCAAAGATGGTGTATTCATTAAGATCCTTGCTTCTGTAATGGCATGCAACCCTGGTGGCCGAGGATCAAATGCCTCCACGGTCCTCTCTCCGGTGTCTCCCAGACTCTCCATCTCTCTCAGCGCTGACTGGCTCTAAATAAAGATAAAACAGAGGGAAGTTGTGATGAGACATTCAGCACTCCGTACGCTTGTCTCCACATGTGAGGATTCCAATAAACCAACTACCAGACTGCATTGTGCTCATCTAACGCACATGCCTGGCCTCGCTTTGGACACAGCACCCAATTTAAATGCTTCCAAGAGCTGACCTTACCACTCACTGTGGCTTTTTTCTGTCATGCCGACGCTGGCTCCCGAAAGAGGAAATCACCCTGATGCTGAAAGGAAATTGCATTGTTACAGATGCGTCTGCCTGCATACTAAACCATCCCCACCGCGGAATACCTGTAAATAACCACCATTCCCTGCCTGTCAGCTGCTTTACATTTCACAATTACAAAGTGGTCTAAAATTAAAAGCTCCCTAGTTATCTTAAAACAGAAGGTGGGGAGGCGACGTAGCGCAGCTTAAACGCTCCTGTACTAATTGATTCAAACCATGCAGCGAGCAAAAGAAAGAGACACATGTTTGGGGGAACAATTGCTCAAAAGACAGCAGCATATGTGGTCCTCAGATTTATGTGCAGCAGAAAAGGAAAGGAGAAGAAAAAAAACTGGCACTCTGCCTTTTGCCTGTCAGGCAATTGCTTATGGCTAATGATGTCACGTGAAGGGATGCTGGGGGAAGTGCTGCTGTGTGTTTATGTGTATATGTATGAGGTGGGGAGTGTTTGGGTATGCTTTCAAAAAAAAAAAGAGAGAGAGAGAGTGGGACAATTTGCATGGGATTGATGCAGAGCACAGCACAGTTCCAGCAGGAGCAATACAATACAGTTGTTAAAGCCATGTCTCAGCCCTTTGTATGTGTGCTACAATGGCAGACTGCTTCTTCAAAGCAGATCGCTCAGTTTCGTAGGTGACTGTTGAATTTTGGATTCATAGTGAGACGCTGCATTCTTAACAAAACAAATGCTGGCTGAGATGAATACAAGGCAGCATTCATCAGTATTTTCTGTCTGATCTCACACACCGCCGCTGCCCTGTCCTGTGCGTGTTGGATGCCGCTTTCCATGAACAGCAGAAGGGCACCCTGTCTGTTATATTTACTTTGTTTCCTCGACTTTGGCCGACCCTGCAGCATCCTGGCTGCCCAGGAAGCAGGGAGCCTTGTAAATTAGATTAAGATACTGTGTGAAACACTGGTTCATTCCATAATGCTGTATCGACATTGGCAGCTGCCAATAAAATTCATGACATCTACATCATCATCCCGAGTGGAATGAACAGCCCTGTCAACTCGCACAGTGGGTGGGGTGCGGTGGGGTGGAGGGAGCTGCAGGCTGGAGAAAGAAAGAAAAGAAGTGCACAGGAGAAGTCATGTGTACACGCATGCCACATAGTTAATTCACATATACAGCAGAGCCAGTCAGCACACAATTACAGCATGCTGCACTGGGCTGCAGTTGAGCAGCAGGGTAACCTAGCCGAGGAAAAGGGCGACAGTGATGTGATACATATTCCAAGCTAATGCCGCTTGCAGACGTGTCACCCTGAGAGAGGAGGCTGGTTCATGCCTGACCCCTCTCCTTTAACCCCAGGCTCTGGATCTGTGGAATAGTTTTACATATCTAGTCGACCTGTCCATCTGACATGACCTCGGGGCACGGCTGCGAGACACGGGCAGGCTTAACCAAATCTCACGCAGCCTGGCTGAAAAATGACTCTCCAGGTAATGTGGACTGGGGATTTTTTTTTTTTTTTTTTTGCCCACTCCCATCCCAGGTGAATTCCATGGCTTTTAAAAGGACCCTTTGAATTCAGTGGAGGCTCCGCTGAGAACAATCAAGGAACATGGCTGGCTGATTATGTACGGTCGGTGTGGGGGACATTCTCATTCATGTATGCATCTCAGTATGCGCAGTTCTTTATATTCATCTTATGAATCTCACACTTCAAGACCGACTTCTGAGGAAAGTCACAGAGGTACAGAGCACCAGTACAGATCCATAACGTATTGTCTGATGTATGTAGGTGCACTGTATGCCATTTAACTTTACATGTCATGTGGTCCTTATATATGCACAGCTCTAAATCTTTGTACAACCGTGATCAAAACACATTCATAACCTCTGTGCCACTCCTGCTTTTTGAAATTAGACGTATATTGCCAATAAACCCTGTAACACAGAAGATGTTGATATCGGCTTTGAAAAAACTTCAGTTCTGTGCTATAAATCAATCCCTTGGTGCCATGAAGCGTCCAGCTCAGCTGAAATGCAATGCAGTGGAGAAGCAAGGCTTTAGCGAGTAGCTAATATTATACGTCCAAATTTAACACTGGCAAATTTAAAATTAGCATTAAAATTTTATTGGTAGCGCTTTAAACTTTTACTACCTGCCATTTAGCTCATGGGATGCACTATGTAAAGCTTTCACATGCTGTTAGCGCTATAAACAGCCACATGAAACAGTCATGTAATGTGCTGCATGTCAGTGGTGGACAAACAGAGGCCGGCCTTCTATCAGAAATATCAGGCCTGACATTAGAAGCCTTCCTTTTATAGTTTGCATCATAACTTTGATCTCATGTATCTACAGCATGTAACAAAGCACATACACAGCCTATGTAAATCCTGATAAACAACAGCCTGGTAACATCTAATAATAGTCATTCATTTGCATCAAACAGATATTATCGTGGCAGAGCGTTAAATAAGCTGCTGTTAGCACTCGCTTACTATTGGAAAAACTGTGTGTATAACCTGTAAAATACAATCCTAAAAACACATTTCAATAAACTGCTCTATAAAATACAACATAGAGCAGATGTGTGCCTCTGAAATAACTAGGTTTGTAGTTTCTCTGAAAGTATGATTGCGCCCATATAATAAAAAAAAAAAAACCTAAATATGGCATCAAAGTCTAATAATGTGATAGATGCTGAGTCTGAGAAGTCTCTGATTTACTGATTGAGACCAGAGATATTGTAAATATTCAACAAATCCCAAGAAAAGAACTGAACCAGTGCTGTCCATAAACTATTAAACTGCTGTACTTGGTGATGTGTTCCTTCACCACTATGAACACAACAACAGGTCTTTAGGGATCAACTTAGTTCTGAGAAACCAAGACCCAACAGTTGGCCCAAGTCCAAATCCACCCTGTAAAGGGGTCCACAGGGCCACCGCCACAGGTCTGTGTGTCAGTAGGTACAAGGAGGAATTAGATCATGTTGTGCGTCACTATGAAGTCTGCAGAGCGTGTAAAAGATTAATAATTACATAACAAATACTTTCTGGAATGTGACTCAGAGACGATAAACTGGTTACAGTCCAGCTGACTACAGGCCATTTTATCGCATGAGCAGGATGTGAAACTCGTCTATCAGGGATGTAAAGAGATTATTTTTAGTCGATGTTTATTCAGTCGAGCGCTTTGCTGCTTTTTTTTTTAGGACCGCAGCTGCTTGTTTGATGTTAATACAGATGTTTTCTTTCTTTGAGTCTAATTATGCTTTGGTATATTTGGGTTGACTATGACCAGGTCTCATTTGGATCTGGTTTCACTTTATTGGGTAGACATGCCTTCTGAAGTCTGAATCTGTGTTTTTGAGACTGTCATCAGTTTCAAAGTGGACAACCACTGTGCTGACTGCTTATTTCCATCATGATATGCATTCTATCATATACAAACACCAAATGGACATGTTGGCAAGGAGAAAACACTTTTTTTTTCATCTCTGACCAAACTTCATGTAGATCTGACCCATCTCCACATGAATCTTCTTCACAGAACAAGCATTTTACACTCACGCCAAAGGTTTATGTGGACCAACGCTGGCACTGCGTCAGAGGCAACATGATGCTTTCACAGCAAAATTGTCACCACAATCAGAGCTGACTTTGTTGAAATAAGTTTACGAAGAATAATTAGTCCATTTGGTAGAAAGTTGTGAGACCGTTTCATTACATCACTTTGTTAAAGTTATTAGCAGAAACTCCATTAGCAAACTGCTCCATTTAAGTGCAGAGAATTTGTTTATTCATGATTAATTTGTTGCAGAAAACAAACAGTGCCCTGCTGTTTTAAGGAAAAGAAAACTAGACTCTTGCTTACATCTTCTGTCAGAACCGATGGGCTTGAGACCGAGACAGGCTGGAGTGTTAAAG
>NW_007577792.1:334332-375459 GCF_000690725.1 Stegastes partitus
ATCACCACCAAATTTAACCCTAAAACAAGTCTTAACCTCAGACAGCCCGTTGAAACTATGAGGACCAGCCAACATGTCCTCACAGCAATGGTTTGGAATCACACAAAGAGACAAAAATCTCTTCAGAGGACTGACTTACTCACCACAGTGACGACCTGCCTAACCCAAATCAATCATCATATTCTGAGATTTACAGGAAGTCAAGTCTGCGCATTGCATAACACGATTGTCCCCGCAACGTGAGTAACACAAGTACAGATGCACACAGACACCATAACGTGGGTGTTAAAGGGGCGACACTAACAGTAAGGAAACCATAACATATTTTACATAATGTAAAATGAACACTGCAGATCATGACACACAAAGCATAAACAGCAATAAAGTAGAAAATATTCCACCGCGCACGCTAAAAATAGAGTCTCACAGGAGGAAGCAGCGCCGGAGTCATGAGCGAGTCCGGCAGCTGAGCTTCCTCCAGCTGCACTGAAGCAATACAGTCTGTACTTGGGAGGTCAGAAGTTAATGAAATTCCTGTGTTCAGTTAAATAGTCATTTAGGTAATATACTGTGCTCCATACAAACCAGCCATAAATCATCCTAATTTAATAAATGTAGGAATAATGATGAGACGTCCGGCGAAGACATTTACTCGCAGACCTCATCCCACTTTAATAGTCACGGTGTAAAACAGGAGGACGTCAGATGGTATTTATATGGAAATGCATCATGGACAATTGGGTCAAATCCTACCTGAGGATTGTGCCGCGGATCACATCTCCCTCCTCTCATTAGAGACAGATCTTCTCTATGTAACAAATACAGGATTATTCAGACAACTGCTTTCCAGGCAACATAATAATCAGAACTGCGGATTTTTTGTATTTTCTGAACATCCAACTCATTTTTCCCCCCCAAAATCTGCCAAGTATCAATTTGGACACATTAGCACATAGCATGCATTAGCCAAGATATATATTTTACAAGCAACACTGTGCTTTCAGTAGGAGGCATAATGAAGTGTGAAGGAGAAAATCTGGTGTTGTACGAATCCCCGGTGAATATCATTTTTGTTTTGGGAATGAATGGACGCTGTTGTTCAGGAGAATTTATAGCCTTTTCAAAATACCCTACATCTAACCAGCAGGGGTCTTTTTATTTCAGCGATACAGTTTCACAGAGAGAGGGGGGGGCAAATATGAAATGTTTCTGAATAGCAGACTCCAGCTGATTGAGTTTGAAGGAGGAATAGATGAAGGTCAGCGCTGAAACACTGGAAGATTTTCTTTTATATTTAGTTTATGCATCTTTACCACAGTTTTTTTTGTTATGTCTTAACCACAAGGTGCCCACATCAACTGGCATCTCTTTTACCCTAAGTGTTTCATTACAATCTAGTGCCCCCTAATGGATGCAACGCTTTGGTGCCTCTCAGACGACCCATGAGATGCTTTGAATTTCATCACTGCGAAAGACAATAGTGGAATAAACAAATCAGTTGTTTGGAGATGTTTAGTGATACTTTAATGGGGCGTGCTCCCTTTACCAGGACTCCTCTCAGAAACTGAAAGCAGCTCCATTTCTGCCCCTCTAAAGCAGACAATTGCTCCCCCTCCTCCTCGTCTGCCGTCACAAAAAGCCCATTTGGCAGAAGCAACAACAAGAATCACTACTGCAAGCAGGAGCGACCGGGGGAACATCCAGCATGAAGACAAATCAATGAAATCCATTTGACTTTCAAGCCTCAAAATGCCAAAATGCCAGAGAGTACAAAAAAGCAACATTTCTCAGTGCCCTATCAAAACCGGCTAATTCTTTGTGACATTTCCTGGCAATTTCCTGCTCTATGTAAATGTCTTCCAGCAATCTGATTTGAATAAATGTCATGAGCTAAACAACAACCGGACAGACGTGTTTTTTCTTTTTTTTGTTTTCTACTTTTTATCTTGTCACACTGAAAGCAATCTAATGGTGATATAAGCCCTGGGGACAGGTGTGGAGGGTTTTTTTTGTCAGTGTCTGTCGTGTAGAAGAAAAAAAAAGGTTGTTCATGGTGTTCATGTTAGATATTACACCCAGTCCACGTAGTATTACATTCTCCCTGCATGCTGTTGCACCAAACTCTGATAAATCCGGCACGGTGTATACCCCCCTTTTGTAAGCGGGTTCTTTCCTCTCCAGAGGAGCCACTGTAAAAGTTCAAAGCTGAGGCTCCTAGCAGCATGTGGCCTGCTCTGCTCCAGTGCAACCTGTCTGCTTGTATGGCTGCTGGGGCACATCAATTTAGCTGGGCTGAGATCTGAGGCCGGGCAGGAAAAAAAAACTGCCCAGGAGGGGCAGAATGCAAAGGGATGGGGTGGAGTGGGCAGAGAAAAAGATCCGGTCTTCTGTTTTTTTTTTTTTTGTTGCACAGGAACGTGGCAGTCGCCGTCCAGCAACGTGCCAAATTCTGCTGTGTGCAAAGCTCATAGTCAGTCTCTGTGTCTTGAACAGTGGCCAGACCTCTAAGCTTCAGTGAACGACAAATAGCCAAGTCCACATGGAACCTTCTGGAGCTCTGCCGCACTGCCGTCAATGGAGCTGTACTGGCACTGGAATGACCCTTGAGGGCTAATTAATTGTCCAATCTGACAAACTAACACTGCGCACTACTAACCTTTCCAAATTATGGAATACGGGGACTAAGGCGCTCCGGATAGCGTGCTGTACAAAACATCAGCGGGGAGATGATCCGGCCCAGAGCTGAAGTCATGACTGATGTTGCCAGAACATGTGTGACCTGATTACTGTCCATTACACTCATGTCAACATGTTATTTATTAAGACTGAAATATTAATCTAACGGAAGGCTTGTAGCAGCGACATGTAGAAGACACAGCGAGGAGATGACAGCGGTGGTGCACTGACCCTTCACTCAACCGAGCTCTGCTGCTGCTTCCTCCAGCGCTCGGCTTTAATTGACTGACAGTGCCACCTAGTGGAATCTATCCAAACTGCCACCATACACCAAGAGTCATTTGTGGAGCTCATGTCTCCCTTTATTACATCCTGTTAACATGTATGTTCTCCTGTTGCACAAATTCCTCTCACGAAATCTAAGTAGTTGTTTAGTTGCTTTGCCTAAAACAATCAAATCAAGTCCAAAATTTCAAGGTAGGTCTGAATCATCATAACGTTTGGAGTCATGTTTTCAGAAATCCATTGCTTCTGTTCAGGGTCTGGAGAGTCCAGCTGTAAAATATAGTTAGAAAAAGGGGCTTTTCAGATGCTCTTTCAGGTGTTGATCATTTGTGCAGCGCTACCATTTGGGATTTCTTTTACTGGAGCTTTTTTAGTTGATTTGGGACCCGTTTGGCTTCTAATTTCATGTAAACATTAGTTTCATCACTATAAAAGATACGATAACGTACAATTCTTTGTCTGGTTTTGATGAACAAAAATATGTTTGTTTATATAGTTGTCCGTGCATAGACCATAGAACCTGTTAGGTCTTGGATGAGTGTTGTGTAAAAGGCCCAATCCCGACCTCCACACTCACAGACTCACAGATTTTGAGACAATTTTTACTCCCTGTCAAAGTGTCAAGTAAATGAGGCTTCCAATGTAGACTTTTGATGCTATTCTGCACGCTTTCTGTCCACATATCTGTCGACTTTTCTAAAGGCCCATAGTTCGCAGCAAAATTTGTGATGTTTAAACATGGTGGTGGTGCCCAACAGAATGTACACAAACCAAGAATGGAAGGTGTGGTGAGGAAGTTTGTCTGTCAGGGGCAGCATACGGTTGTTCTCTTTTTAGTCAAACATCAACTTTGGACTTACAGATGTTCATGTCTTTGCTGGTTTTTGGATGTTTGTGACGTTACAGTGTTCATACATTTTAACAACTAGGGAGTGATCAACTGAGCTATGAATGAAGCAGACGTTCAAATTCATCTATTCATTCGTTTTCTTCCACCTATCCGGCGTCTGGTCACGGAGGCAGCAGGTTAACCAGGTCCATCCTGACCCCTCTCTTCTAATGTTCTCCACCTCCTCCTGCGGGAAGATGTTCCCAGGTCAGATGAGGTATGTAATCCCTCCAGTGGGAGGTCCACTCAGGGTCTCATCCACATTGAACATGCCCAGAAAACCTCTAAAAGAAGACAAAACCACCATAGCTGCAACTCTACAAGAAACTCCCTCTGGGTGTCCAAGCTCCTCACCTTATCTCTAAAGCCGAGCACAGCCACGCTACAGACGAAACCAATTTAGCCGTTTATATCTGTGACCTCATTATTTCGGTCACTATCCAGAGCTCACGACCATAAATGAGGGCTGACTGGTGAATCAAGAGCTTTGCCTTCTGGCTCGGCTCCCTCGTCCCAGTCATCACTGTGTTTTTAATGGCAGTGCATTGTTTCCAAGCCATGTGTGCTGTCATGTTATCATTTTGAACCCTCATGACCTCGCTCACACAAGAGCTACAGATGGGATGTCAGTTACATTTGTGAGGGCTGAGTTAAGGTAGGAAACGAGATCGGACGAAAATACGTACCACTTGGGGTTTGCTTGGAGAGCTCCATCCTATACGCAGTAATAGATGTACACGATGCAACCACACATCTGCAGACGTCTGTGTGGACTCAAGGATATGAGCTGAAATTTGCATCACTCAAGCCCTAGTGGACCGACTCATATTGCAGAAAGTATAAGCATGGCTTTATTTGGCATGCTTTCCTACATATTGAGCTTTAATAAGATCAGAGGAAAGGTTGTTGTTTGGGATTCCAAGCAATGTATACGTAACACCACAAGGACTAAAATGTCTGATGGTGGAGTTTAATGCATCTTCTTGTTATTTTAACCCTCAGATTTCCAGATATATGACAGAGGACATGACCTCATTGTCCTCAATGGTACCTACTGGCAATAATATAGAAAACCTAGTGAAACATAACGCCTAAATTCACATTAGAGCGTATTCATCGCAGTCGAGATGTCAGATGCTGATTGAAAAGCGTCTAACCTTTACAACACAGCACTTGTCATAATGCGACAAGTCACTGACCTTAAAAAGCTGTCACGTAATCGTGACTCATGTTTACAGGAAACCTTGATAATCCTCTCAGCTCATCTCGATGTGAGGTGAGGAATTGATAAAGTCATGCATGTGTGAAATAGTAATTGCACAAGCGCTGATGTGTACGGTCGCACTCGGGGAAGTAAAGCTTTTTTTAAATATTCTTCCAGCCCAGGAGAACGTCTAATATTTTAGGTTTCACGTCGGGCAGCGTTCAAAGAGGCAGAACCTCCAAACGAATGATCTAATTTCGCTCTCGTAAAATGTGAGCGGCCCTTAAAGCCGGTCCGTGTGCCACGATTCGTCGGGTTCAGTCTGGATCTCGTGGGACTGTATGAGGATTGGTAACAATGTGGCGAACTGAGAACTTGTGCTGCGCTGGCGTTCTGTGCGAGAGCTATTTACATGATTCTGCTCCTTCCAAGTGCCTCTTATTAAGCTGCAATAACAGGCGCTGATAATGTTTATGGACGTTTCATTGCTTTTGTTGGACAGTTAAACCGGTCTTTGTGGTTTATGAGGTCATGCTGTTTAAAAGAGTCTGGGCTGAGTTTCATGGAGCGCACAGAGCGCCTTGATCCACATGCTTAAACCTCAGTTTATTGACCATACAAACACAAGTACGCTCACTTCAAATCGCTGTCTCTTGATAGCGAGTCCACTGATCTTCCCCTTGCTAATTAATTTTTATTCACATCTTCAAAATGGCTTTATTTTTATTTTCATGCACCCAACATTTACGATATCAGACAGACTATTTTTAATTAGCAGAGATTACAGTATAAACATAACCCACCAAAGAGGCAATTAGTGTAAAATGAAGAAAAAAAAAATCTTTTTAACAATCTCAGTGTGCATCTGTATTAGATGTGGTGGAGATATGGAGTGAAAAACAACTATCAGTAGCAACAAAACATGGATTAACCAACACAAATTGAACTTCAATGATCCTGTGATGATGAAGAAACTCCTTTAGTGGTGTGCTTAGCTTTAACTCAGACTTTTATTATGTCCTGCTGTCACTACTCACTGATTCACAAATCTACAGACGACATCTTGGGAATACATAGCAACAAGGGAAAATCAGGATATTAGGGCTCTTAACATAACACTACACGTGCAACTCTCAGACGCATCTTCAGTGACGTATCCTGGGGTCATTGGGTGTTTCGGGTCTCGCAACATCATACACCCTCTCCCAGGGTTGATCAGACCCCGACTTGTGTCTGAGTAGCTCGTGTTTTCCACGGATCACTCTGCTTGATCCACAGCCATCTTGATGCCTCTTCAGCGGTGTCTGTGATGTTCCTGATGTGCAGTCCCTTTATTCCGAGCATCTTGAGGGCCCTGGTGAGGGACTGGCCAACGATCCTCTGCACCCCACAGCGAGGGCTGGAGGACCCGGTGCATCAGCATTCACCTGCCAGCTCCTCATACTTGGTCCTCAGGGAACAGTCAATTCCAGCAGGACACCAGGACGATGTCTGGCCTGAGTGTGGTCACTGCAATGTTTTCTGGGAATCTGAGCCGTCTCCCTAGGTCGACCGTCCTCTGCCAGTCCCGTGCTGTTGCGAGCAGCCCCCCCGGGTTGGTTCATGCGCTGGTACAGCTTCTCCCCAGCTTTTACAAAGGCGATGTTCTGCCTTGCTGGTTGCTGGTGTCTGCTGTTGATGATCCCTGTGCTGATGACCTCTGTGGGCTAATTGCTAAGACATAACTTAGCACTCCATCCATCCATCCATCCATCCATCTTCTCCCGCTTATCCGGAGTCGGGTCGCGGAGGCAGCAGCCTTAGCAAAGCCACCCAGACTTCCCGATCCACACACACCTCCCCCAGCTCTTCCGGGGGCACCCCTAGGCGTCTTCCCCGAGGCCTCCTCCCGGTGGGACGCGCTCCCGCGTGACTGAGCTCCTCAACCTATCTCTAAGGGAGCGCCCAGCCACCCTACGGAGGAAACTCATTTCGGCCGCTTATATCCCCGATCTCGTTCTTTCGGTCATTACCCAGATCTCATGACCATAAGTGAGGGTTGGGACGTAGATTGACCGGTAAATCGAGAGCTTTGCCGCCTTGCTCAGCTCTCTCTTCACCACGATGGTCCGGTACAGCGGCCGCAACACTGCACCGATCCGTCTGTCAATCTCACGTTCCATCCGCCCCTCACTCATGAACAAGACCCCGAGATACTTGAACTCCTCCACTTGAGGCAAGGAGTCTCCACCGACCCGGAGAAGGCGAGCCACCTTTTTCCGGTCGAGAACCATGGCTTAGCACTTATTTCAAATAATATAGTGAATGATATATTTGCAAACATAATGTCTCAAAGCTACAGCCAATGATCATACCGTACGCATTACAAACTGCATTTTGCTCCCTTTGCTGAGCATGTCAGCTCAGTGGAATCTGCAGGATGGAAGGTCAATTTTGAATTCAAGTGGATCTGAGCTATTAGCATCTGTGAATGTGTTTTTCACCGCTTCACTTTTTTTTTTTTTCTTTTATAAGTAAAGATACTTATACAGCAAACCCCCTGCTGCTTTCATATTTCAACCAAATCTTGCTGTATTTTCTCCTCCACCTTCCCCTTGTGATACCCGGCCATGCATTATTAGTAGCAGAGGCTGAAAATGTGCCCAGACACTCCCTCTCCTCTCCCTTTCACCAGTTATAAAAAGAGGTTACACGGCATGTTTTATTCCATGTTACCCCACAAGTGCAGTTCTACACATTTGTTGATAAAGACTGAACAAGATCAGACAAACATATAAACTATAAGTCTTGGGAGGAAAGGTTAACACGCTTCACGATCAATGGAATCCCTCCAAACTTCACAAAGCCAAGATTAAACAGGACGGTAGGAGCCGGAGACGCAGAGAATCCGTGGAATCGTGCCAAATATTCAGGAATTCTGGGCATTGATCCATAACTGTATCCAGGTCATGGTCGATCAGGAGGTTCTCCACAGCTCACAGTTAATCGCGCAAGAAGATGCTGCTGTCCTGAAAGATAAAATTTCATCGATGTTTTGCGGGAGATTGCTGGTTGTGGATGTCAGAGCTACCATGAAATACAGACTGCACATCCTTGAAAGGACATGTGGGGTGCTGGAGGAAGCGCTCACCGGTACTGAAACCCATCTAACGGGTACATTAAGGTGTGCGTTTCCTGTTTTTGAGAAAAGTCCAGCAGGTTTCTGTCAATCTTTGCTACCATCATCATGCACAAAATTCCAGCATTTTCACAGGTGAGTGAAATGGGAGGGGATGTGCTCACTTAGCCAGTAGGAAGCTGCTACCATAAACCCACCATAATTTGGGATTTCTATGATCCGTCTTTATTTAGTTTGTGCTCCAGACACAAGATATTTCCCCTTTTTTTAATCTTGAGTGCATCGTGGGTGACACCGTGACACGGTTATGAAAAAAAAAACAACCAAAAAAAAACATAAACTGATCAAGAGAACACACCTTTAACAAAATGAAAGCTTCAGCTGTAGTGATGTGACCATTGAACAACAAGCTTTCAGCAGCTCAACACTTCAGCTGACACAGATGCACCATGAAACAGTGACAAGGACCTGACTGAAGAGTTTGTGTCCCTTTCTTTGTGCATCACAAGACCCTCCTACCAGTACAGACCATAGCTGGTTCATAAGCAGTTAAGACAAAGTTCATGTTTCTATGTAAGAAACTCATTTGAATCATTATTCCAGATGTCTCAGCACAGAAATATCAACAGTACAGGTGGTTTAGGGTGCTATAAAGACAACAGAACATTGAAAACTTGCTGTCTTTGGGCGCCCCAGTAGCTCAACCAGATAAGACGGTGACCCATGTATAGTCCCTTATACAGAAGCCGTGGTTTGAGTTCAGCCAGCAGCTCATTTGCTGTAAGTCCTTCCTCCACGCCTCTCCCCACATTTCCCTGTCTCTCTTCACTGTCCTGCCCAATAAAGGTGAAAAAGCCACAAAAAATATATTTTACAAAAAAGGAAACTTCCTGTCTTTGCTCTACTCTATTTGGTTCAGTTTGAATTTGTGTGAAACTAATGTGTGATCATTATTTATACATATAAATGATGACAGCATCTGAAAATGAATGAGATCAGAAATTAATGTTAGCTATTTATATGTATTAAAAACCACTTGCTCTATTGTACAACGGTGCTTATTTTACTGTAGAACCTTCAATAAAGAAGAACAGCACAGTGTCAACATGGACAGAAACACAAACTTTGCTCCAGCTATGACAGTGTGTTGTAGTTCGACACTGAAGCAAAAGTCCATCAAACAAAATGGATCTAAACTTTGACAGGGAGACCAAACAATCATTGTCTTGTTTTTCAAAATTCTATGCAACTATTTGAGTGCCATCCCACTGACATAGTGTCTGGACTGGCCGCCCACAGAGATCACTGCTGGAGCTTCAATTCATTCAGGCTCATATGACGATTTTCTGAGCTGCAGCTTCTAAACACTGCTGTCCAATGGAGTTTATTCAATGTAATAAATTACTGGGTTTTACTTTTATCAGACACACAGCCACATAACACAACCATGGAAGTAATTGAAGGTAATATGAAAATAAACACATCAGATTATTGGTGCTGCTGTTTGCTGACATCAAACTTGCAGAGGAGAGAAAACAAACTGAGTTGATTGAGGTTCACACAAATTACTCTCGTGGAATGTTTTATTTCCTCGTGACCAGAAGGATGGTTCCACTATATCCTGTCATCGAGGTTGTAAACGCCCCACACCAGGGGGGCGGGGCCCTTGTGTACTTTGCAGGGCCTCCACAAAGTGAGCATAGACGAGCATACCAGCTCCAGATCTCGTCACTGGAAGATCTTTGTTACAAAAATGTCCAATATTTGTGTCTTTCGTGGACATGATGTGCCTTTGTACTGATTATCTGTCATTTTGTTCATTGGAAATACGTGGTGCTGTTTGGTTTTTAATGTTTTAAAGGGCGGAAAAGTATTTTAGTCACATGAAAACTCAAAGTTATTCCACAAGTTACTCTGTAATTGGGTTCTCTAGGTTAAAGGTGACATATTTAACCCAGTATCCAGCAGTGAGCGGTGTCTTCTAATGTGCTTTTGTGATCTTACACATGTCTGAATCTTGGTGCGACAGTAAGTGTCAGCTTTATCTTTAACCTTTACCGCCACGTTCACAGCACTTTTATATCAAATCCTTCGTCGCTCGATGTCTACGAGTCGATCAATTAAAGGTGAAATTCAGCAATATTTATCAATCTATAGCAACCGCAGAGGGCAGGCGGATGCGAGATGAGGCTCGACAGTTGTCAGGGGCCGATGGCAGTAACGAGGAGAACGCGATGAGATGTTGGGGGGAAGGGAACAAACTGATAGAACAAAACTGAAGGCAGGGTAACAACAGGAGAGGTGAGGAGGGGAGGAGGCTTGTTCAGACGGCAATGTCAGGGGGGCTAACACTAATGATCTCTCAGTATCTGTCAGCGGGGCCTGTCTCAGCAGGTGGAGGGAAACATGTCAGCCAAGCGAGGCAGCATCAGGAAGAAGCCGGCAGCCAAACACTCTCCTGTCTGGCACTCATTCCGTGTCTCGCACTCATGGGCCCAGAGAAAAGACGATCATTTATCAATTGATTACAAATCTCACTCTGCTGCGTGTGCGCTATATTTATTCATGTAATTAACCCGACTCCCGGACCTGTACGGCTCCCGCTGCTCCTCAGGTTGCATCTTTCTGACTTTCCATTAGACCCTCCAGCAGCTCCTGGCTGCACTGACAGCCACTGAGAACCTCATTAGCAGCAGAGGGAGCAGGAGAGAGGCAAACGGAGGCAGACGTGGAGACAGCGGCACTGCAGCAAATTGCCTGGGTGCTCATTTAAATGCACGTGCGGCGCGGTGACGGCGGGGGTGAGGGGGTGTAGGTTAGCAGTGGTGGTGGTTAGAGGGGGTGGGGGTTGGTTGGAGAGAGGCTGCAGGTCGGAGGCCAGGACTCCAACCGCTCTGCCATCACAGCGGCTCTGTGAGCGTGCACATGTGTGTGTTGTGTGTGTGACGGGCTGTCAGAGCCACCAGTCAGGCAGACTGGGCCTGTCTCTGCATGTCACTGAACAGAACACTGTCTCGCTGCTGAGGGGTAATTAGTGGGATGTGAAGTAGGACGGAGGCAGGGAGGGAGTGAGGGAAAGAAATGGACACAGGGAGCGGAGGATGTCGGGAAGAAGAGACTGTGGCACATAGAGATGCTTCATGTAACGTTTTCCAAACCAAAGCAAGATTTTTCTGCAAAAATGTAAGACAGAAGTTCAACAGTACCACCAATTTGCACAAACTAAACCCTGGCATGTGGTTGAACGGTTTGATTTCTCAACAGTGTTTCTTGATACGTGCCTTAGACCATAGATCTCTCTGTATCCACGATGACTTGACTGACAAATGCAAAGTGATATGCAGCAGAGACCTGCAGAAGCCGCCTTGTTTTGTCACGGCAGCTACGATGAGGTCTCAGAACCACTTTGGTACAGATGTGCTAACATTCAGGCTGTTTTTGGCTTCTCAACAAAACTAAGATTAAGAGTCTACAAGCTCGTTTAAGCCTTAATTATTCTTTCTGGTGGACGAGCACACACAGCTGTGGATACTGCTGAGTTATTCTACTTTATTTACTTTATTTTTTTTTTTTAGAGTCCACTAGGAGGACTGTGTCATACATGTGGTCGTAGCTCATCATCTACATTTGCTCCAGAACATGTGTGCTTCTGTCCTTGTAGTATAGTGGCACAAATCTTGGGTTGCATGTGCAGGCAGATGTCTGCAAGAGGGTCCAGGTAGACTCACACGGGTGAGAGTCAAGATTTTTATTTGACATTTGTGTGCAAACAGATGGTCAAGGCACACTGGAGTTCCTGTGCATGGCTCTCTTGGAGTCCTACAACAAAAGCCTTATTTAGAACAGACACTTAGAGTATAACACTGCCCTGATCTGGCCCTGCTCAGGCACAGCAAAGTGTTAATATCAGAATGCTCACAGAGACAACACCCTCATGCTTGGTACATTTTTTTTTTTTGACGAAGGTCAAGGCCAGTTTTCATTGGAATTCTGAATTCTGTGCTTGAAGCATTTCATGATTCACAGCATCAGCGTTTCATTTCCTGATATTACTCGACTGTCCTGGTCTGAACACTGACCTCAGAGCGTTTCGATCATGGTTTTCATGAAGCAGGTCATTTGCACAAGACAACCATCACCCACAACCTTAAAACCACCTTCCTAGTGTCGTGCAGATACCCCTTGTGCCACCACAAGAGCTCTGACCCACCAGGTCATGGACATGGCCCCTCTATCGGTGTCCTGTGGTGTCGAGCACTCGGACGTTTGCAGCAGATCCGTTCGGTCCTGTGGATTGCAGGGTGGAACTTCTGTGAATGGCGACTCTTTTTGGTGCCTGAGCAGTTTGGATTTTTCCTTGGGCTCTTTGTTAAGATAAAGAAAACTTTATTGATCCCACAGTGGGGAAAGTTCACCGTTACAACAGCCCCAAAAAAAAGTGTCAGTGCAAGAATAATTGGGTAATAATTGTGTTCTTTAAACTACCAGGAGCAGTTTAGAGTTTGCCTTGGGCTCTTTGTTGTGTTCTTTAAACTACCCTGAGCCGTGTCTGTGCTGTGGCAGGACACGTCGTCCTTCAGGGGGAAGCTGTTGTCATTGAGCGGTGCTGTTGCCATGGGGAGGTGTGCTTCGTCTGGAGCCACGTTTAGACGGGTGTGTCCGTGTAGACTCTTAGTCATCCAGGTCACGGTAATCCCAAGTGATACAGAAGAAGGCGCCAGGGCTTCTTTAGGGTTCTTGAAGACATTTAATCTGTTATCCAGAAGGCTTCCTCAGTTCTACCTGACTGTTGTGAGTTAAGGGTGAGAACATACATCTTCCCACCAGCCAGTAAGTTCTGAGGAAGCCTCTTGGATCAACGGAGTAACATCTTAGAGGACTAGAAAGAACTCCGGTTGCCTTTCACTAAAGCACTTAGGTTTACATGGATGTTGCATGACGTCACCATCGACGTGGATGCCAGGAACTAAGGTTTCCCTGCAGAATAGTTTCGAACAATGATGTACACACAGAACAGCTCAGACTGGTGGGAATGTTATTAGTTTTGAGGGTGTTAAGTATTGAGAAACTCCCCTTATCAGTTATTAGATATCATCTTATTGGGGTCATGACCGTGTGAGTTTCAAGGCAGTCCATCCAAAAGTATTTCAGTCTGGACAGAAGTGGTGGACGACTGCTTAAGCATACATACGTTTTTTGTTTGTTTGTTTTTACAGCAATAGAAAACATTATTGATCTCCTCTAGATTGTTTATCTTCACGTCAACAAAGTGTGTGAACATGCTATTTCAGAATTGTAGTGGTGCCGTATTTACCCTCCACTACAGCCCTAATCACACAACATTCAGCGCACACTGGCTGCCAGCAGCACTTTAAATATCTCAGTTACATGTGTCCAATGCCAAAAGAACTCATCAGCATGTGATGTGCAGTAGGCAGCATCAACCCCTAATCTTCTCTGAGTGACTTCATAAGCCTGATGTAATTGGATTAAATACAAGTAATCACGCTGATGTGGCTGATAATAGGGTTATGCTGTTTACACTGACAGCTTTGTCGCTTGCGGTGACATGTTGACATGATAAACCTATTAGGCCACATTGCACTGGAGTCCAAGAAATACGAGTAACACGTGCCAAAATGTCATTACAGGGGGAACAGAAATAGATGGGAAAGTCTTAAACAAGCAACGGACTCAAATGTGTCATCATTACTACATTTTGTCTGGTTTTCGGTCCTCATGTCGTCTTTGCATAGAGATGATGGAACAGGACGACTTTATAAACAGGGTGGTGTTGTCATTTCATGTCAATAAAAACAGATTGATGGTGATTTCATTTACTGCAAGAACAATTTTCTTACATACTTTTACCCTTCGCATGCTAGTGCCATTCATTAGCAATGGTTGGAAATGGTGATCCATCCACAGCTTTGGTCCAAACTTAAAGAACCGTTCCGATAGGAGTCAAATTTTATATATATACATATTTTTTTTTTTTTTTACATTGGTAACATGTCTATATGGTGTTTTTTTTTTCCATAGAGCAGTTTTACAATGTTTTAGTAAAGTCGTAGGTAAGCTGGTGTGCTCAGGCTGCAGCCATGGGGAGATATGATTGGAGAAAGAGACAAGGACTCTGCAGTTTTTAAAAGAGTTCAATGGTGTGGAGTTATATTTAAGCCGTTTTTGGGTAGGAAAGAATTATTTTCATGGAAAAAACGTCTAAATATGTAGCTTAAATATACATATGTTTTTTGGTCCCGTCACATTTTGTACACACATCCATGGTCCCCAGAGGACGGATCGATGATTCTCAGACTTTTAATCCAGTGTCTAATTTTTAATTGGTGCCATGACCAAATTACCCACAAATTAATTAATGCTAATGCGGATTTAGCTCAAAGTACAGCATCCTAAACTGTACATCTTTATACTCCAAATGGTTAAAGTTAAGTGAAATAATAACAACAAGTGCAGACAGTGGCCACAGTTTCAGGTCAGCAACCTCTGCTTTATTTGTTGGTTCCAATATTCCACCGACATTATCGTGCTGTAATCTTCAGAGCAGCCAGACGGCAGCTTTATCTCGATGGTGTCTCTCCCTGAGGACAGGATTCAGGGCTAGAGGTCTGGCCTTGCTAACAACAGGCTTCTGGCAACAAGTTGTGATGGATGAGCCATGTAAAATGACTAACGCAAGATGGGCCTCTAGAGGAGCATAAATTCAGGATCAGCTGGCACGTCTGCAAGTGCATGTGTGTGTGTGTGTGTGTGTGTGTGTGCTGGGGTATTACTAAAGTGATTCACACAAGCTACATGGGGAATTCTTTAATCTTTCCTCGTCTAAATACTGAATTTGCCAGAAATGAACCTTCATTATTACATATCTACATACATGTGATACATGGTAATCATGGAAGCGCTGACCGTCCTGATTAAGCCGTCTCTTGACATGAACCTTATGGCCGATCCCAGACTTGTTGCTCATTAAATTTTCCATTGTCCTCAGTACATGTCACTGCATAAATGCTTCTAATGCTTTTAATGCTTCTCATTGAAAGTGTTTGTTCTGCTTGATTTGGAAGATAATCGCAGTGACTGAGCTTAAAAGGAGTCTAATTATAAACGCATCTTTAATTGCCATGTATGTCAATTATCATTAAGAAAGGGGGAAAAACAGGGTTTAAGTGTAACCTCAAGTCACACCGGATTTTGTTTTCGACATCAGTGGAAAAGAGAATTCAACCCCAGAGGACCCCTGCTGCTTCCAGAAGTACCGACTGCATCTCCAGCATGCCTCAAAACATCCACTGCACATGACTGACACACGTCATGCTCAGCGTAGAGCCAGGAAGGTATCTGTTTCTTTGTGTGTGTGTGTGTACGGATACACAAACAGACACACACCAATCCATCTCAGCCTCTCACTGCTGAGTGTTCACACAGAGCCAGACACTCTGCTATCTCTATTAAGCTGGTATCCCCGAAGAGCCTTTTCCTGCTGCCAGACGTGGAGCGCGGCTCGTCCCCGAAGACCATCAATCTGAGCGAGAGCTTGCCGCTGGAGCTCGGGCTGGAGTGCAACAAGTCTTCTCATGTTCCCCCACCTTCCTGCAGATGTGGAGGCGAATGAAAGTGGAGCGCAGACGGTATTAACAAGCTGCACAAACGTCTGCGTGCAATGTACATATTTACTCCCGTTCTGTGTGTGTGTGTGTGTGTGCGCTCGCATGCAGATATGTTTAAATAAGCTGTAAGCGCACAGCTGTGAAATGGAGTGGAACACGAGCTGCCCGCGTCAACAAAGGCTTGGCTGGATTATTAATGGTTTGCAATCACAGACGTGCGTTAATTAAAGAGCTTTGCTGTTTGCAAAATGAGACTCAGTAACTAGAACGAGACCTATAACACTGACCCAGATATGTTTGCATATTATCTGCATAAGTCAGCAACAAATATATCCTTATGGCAAGGAAACATGTCCTCATGAGAATAGCAGTGAAACATTTTAAAATATGGTTACTCCCGACTGAAACCATGCCTCCACATGGCCACTAGGTGATAGCAGAGTCTCACAGCTGGGTTACCGTCAACAGTTTCCAGTGTTCGGGTTCAGCAGCACCCCCACTATCAACAAAAATCAATTACGTTCTGACAAAAGATGGACTCAAATGCCACATTCTTATATCACTAATACCAGTCATTACAGTGTTTACTATAAGATATTTCTAACAGCGTGGGGGGAGAAGTGGGTAAACCACAAAGAAAACAAGTAGGTAAAGTGAATTTAGGTTTACGCTGTGTGTCCCTGACCGACTTAGAGAAGCTAATGACGCCAAAAATACAGTCGGTCACAGCTATTGGGGGAAATTACCCTTCTACATATACTCAGAATGTGAATCACTGCCTCTCTTGCCAAAAGCTACACATCTCAGCCTGTTTTCTCCCTCTCCTCGCTCTCTCAAACCATCTGTGGAAAATTGAGTTACTTGCCATTTGGAGGAGTGACACGCTAGGCCAGTGTATCACATGTTGCATGCGCAGTGCCTTTAACTGACAGATGAGTGAGGAGATGGGGACACCAGGGCGGCTGTCAGCAGTGTGATTGAACATATTATGGTCTGGGCTGATCCTAGATAAGCACTGGGTGTGCACCATTTAGGGCTTGGGCCACACGTACATGTAAACTTGGGAAATACGCTGTTGTGGTGTTGGATGCGAAGCTGTTTGCGATGCAGCGCGGAGCCATTTCTGGAGGTTGACACATATTTTTCCACCGTCTTTTTTTTGGTGTATGTGATTTAAGCTCATACATGGACTTATATGGAGTGTATGTTAAGCTGCACGGCTACACAGAAATCACTGCAGGATTTATTGTGGAGCTCAACTTGTGTGTATTTTTAGCAGCTCTCCATGTGAACATTTACTTCACATGACAGTGAATTAGAGAAGAACATGTCAGAGTGAGCAGATATATGGACTTGGATTTACTTCACACATAAGAAGGAAAATACATGAGAGTGAAATAAGATATAGACGCACCTCTTTTCTATCATCCATTTTCATTAAACACTTACTGCAGTGCTTTAGAAAATCCAACCTGAGCCATTACTTTCAATATCAAGTCAGCTATTGCAGCATTAAGCACCGCATTATGTATGAATACAGAAAATCTGTGGCGATTTCTTAAAATCACACTCTGCTTAAGAAACAACCTTTTCTCTAATAAAATAAAATATATGCGAGACTACAAATGTGCAACAACAAATAATTCTTCAAAGGAAACACAGTGCTGGTTGGATCATTACATAATAAAGAAATGACAAAACGGACAACATTCGTTTTCAATCAGACTGTCACTTCTTGTCCAATATCTGCTTGTAATTATTACGCTTTTTTATGGTTATGTTTGGGGACTGGCAGTGCTTGGTTAGGGTTTGGGGAAGATCCCAGTGTTGGTTTTACAAAGAAAAAGCCCAAAGGGATATTTAATCAAAACCATGATCTTTCCCCGGCCTTAACCAAACTGCTGTAGCTGCCTGGACCAAACCACAGACAGGACCTAGAATTGTGGACTCTGGCATCACGGCCCTGCTCTTTGTACACCCGCCATCCACCCCGACCACCTCCCTGCCACTCTGATGCAACATAAATGTATGGCTTTATTCACTGTTGCCTTAAAGCACAATCCAGGCCGCTAATTGGGGAAAACAGCAGCAAGATATAAGGTTCTTTCTAGAGGGCTCCAACTGCATCCAGATTTCTGGGAAGTCTTTTAAAAGAGACTTCAGGGATTTGATCCCATTTAGCCACAAGAGCATTGGTGAGATTGGTGATTGGCTCAAACATCGGCCCAGTTCAGAATACCCACTCGCCTGCTATGTAGTCCACTACGTGGTGAATCAGGCAATTTGCAGTGCTGTTCCAAGTCTCAGCTTTAAATGTAGTCCACTACATAGCGCACGACAAAATCATCGCAAGGCATGTTGAAACGTAGTGTACAGAAGCTTTATGCTACATCCATCAGCTTACACCATCACGCACTGTGGCTTATCTCGAAGAAGAAGAAGAAGAAAGTAGCTGCTGCTGGTCTTCGGAGGTGCTTTGATTTGTACGTATTTCCCACTGACTTTATCCAAACCCAGTGGAAAGTTCTAATATCTCCAAAAAAAATCCTATGTCATGTCTGCTGTTGATAAAAGTAGAAAAAAGAGCATTTAGATATGAAATCAGTGGAGTAAAGAGAGATATTGTACAAGTGTAAGTAGAGTTTTTATTGTAGTTTTAAATACCTTTATATGGAAACAAAACTACAGAATCCCTTCACAGTTAACTTATCGAAGAGAGAATAAAATGTCATTAAATTGTTTATGCAACGGAGATAACATCCATAGTAATGCAGCTACATTCAAGCAGAAAGTATTAGCAACTGTCTGCCCTGATCCCCTTGTGTCCTGGATGTAACAAACGCTATATCGTGGGTAGGTGACTGGAAGTGGACAATCCAACACACAGCTATTCCAGTGCTGTTGGATGAGGCTTCTCCACCAACTGGGAAAACCATTTCTTTAAGAACCTGGCTCTCTGCACGGGCTCATTATTGTGTTGACACAGAAAAGAGCCGCACCCAACCTGTTGGAAGCACACTGTTGTCTAAAATATTACTATATGCTGTAGTATTAAAGGATAATAAATTTCAGCCTTGTGTATTTCCCATCAATGTGGCTATTGTGGCTGCATGAGTCACGCTGACTTTGTGTTCTCCTCCTCCGTCAAAGTGATTCGGGGAAACAAGGCATCGCGCTAAACAGCATATAATGGGGTGAGTGGCACAAACGCTCCACAGCTTTCCAAAAGAAACTAATTTTCACACGAATGATTTGACCTAATCAGCCTGCATGTTCATTTGAGAATACCAGTTTTTACTTTCAGACTTTCACTGTGTTCATACAGACTTTTAAGGAAACTCAGCAGCTAAATTAAATGGTGGATGAGCACAAGTCTTATTTTTGCAAAGACAGCAAGTCACTTCAGTTTGATGGTGGTGATGCTGTTTTGTACAACTCTTTTCCCCAAATCTCTCCAACGAAGGTGCATGACAAATAGAGCCACATTAATGGGAAATACATCAGGTTGAAGTAAAATGGAACTGCCCCTTAGTTGTAACTAATGGGCAAACCAAAAAAAAAAATGTTTTCAGCGCTGCAGTATCAGGATCAAAGGGATCAAGTTACAGATTGTAACAGACCGGTGATATGCCACCCATAAAAACCCATTTTATGTGTTCAGTTCATGCTGTGTTTAAGGGTGTCAAGTTCATCATGAGCACAACTTTGTTGCATCTGTGTGCAACTCAGAATGTGTAACCGTGTTGTACTGCACTTCCTGTGCATGCACCAGTGGAACAAATGGCGCAAACAATAAAGTCTTGTTTTGCAAAGAGACTGTATGTGGCGGATTCTTTATCATCTACAACTTAAAAATTAATCATTAAAAGAGTAGTTGCTGTTGGTCCTTGGAGGTGCTTTGGTTTGTATGTATTTTCCGTGGACATAGCACAAGATATCTGGAGATTTCCTACTTTTTTTTGGGCTATGTCCACCCACTGTGATTTGGATGAAGAGGCAGAAAAACTCTGACCGAATCTGTAGCAAGCTGCTGTATCAAGTAAAAAGCACAAAGTTACAGCTTTTCAGAGACCTCTATGGGAGCCCCATGTGTTTTTCTGTGTCCAATGGGAGTGGCAATGTGACCGTCAAAACCATAGACTGTATAAAAGATGGACGTAGCAACCGGCCCTGAAAAATGAAGCCAACCTGGAAGTGTCAGAAACCTGCAATATCACTACGTCCACTAGTTGCTGGCTCCAAAAAGCCCTGGCTCCCATTGACGTGAATTGGAAAAGAAGTGATCACAGATTGTGAAATACCGTATTCCTACAGCTCAGGATTTTTTTCTTATTAGTTTTCATGGTCGCATCCAGAGATCAGGTGGCCAATCTGAAAATAAACCAATGCTGAATTTTTTCAGCATTGGCTGGCTTGATTGACAGTCGGCAGCGACGATGCAGACGAAGCGAGCAGAAGGCGGTAAATGTGGGCGGGCAGAGAGGGCCCGCCCCTCAATCCGTCTGACCAATCGCTGCTCCTATGGCTCCGCCCCCTCTGACAATTTTTGCGTCACTGGCTCCAAAAATCCAAGATGTCAACCAGGAAGTAGCAAAACCCTGGCTTCATTTTCTCAGTGCAGAAACCAACGGGTGACGTCACGGTAGCTACGTCCATCTTTTATACAGTCTATGGTCAATACACACCCTATAGTATGCATGAACAGAACCGTATGCATGCTTTCAAAATCTGCATCCGTCAGTGCACAGGGCTGCAGAAACCAGCCTCAACTTTGAGAGGTTGCTTATAGTTTTGCCTTGACAACATCAAAACAGTGTTTGTTCTTTTGTTGTGTGTCCATGTCGTTCAGACAAAAGTAAGATGTGATAAGAAGCTGAGCCAGATAAATATCCATCCATTATCTATACACCGTTTAAGCCTCACTAGTGCAGATAAATACATCTGGTTCAATATAGTGAACCTCTCATGGACTGTATAATGGTGACTAGATGTATACCTAATTGTAGGAGGAGTGATTTGTCCATAAATATAAAAGATCTGCACTTATACCTTAGTGGTACTTAAAGCACTTCACAATCTTTCCCACACCAATGGCGACAGAGCTGCCATGCGAGGGGAAGAGGTGGAGGATACACAGAGCAGACATCCACATATATTATTGGTGAAATAATCCTTTAACACTCTGCTTTGTCACATCTCCTCAGTGAGGGACACGCTGCAGCGCCGATATGAAGTCTTAGCAATATGATCGCATAAACAACGACGCGGCTGGTAAACTACACGCTCTCATCCATCACCTTCACTTAGAGTCCGCGTACGATCAATCACCGCTCGCCATAATGGAGCAGCAGCTCTGGGTGGAGGAGGATGCTATCCATCACTCTGAGGGTAATGTGGCACTCATAACGTTTGCAGACAGGCAGAGGGAATTGAGTCAAATGAAGTGCTCTGTTCTTTGAAGTAACACCTTTGACAGGCTAATGATGATGAAGATGAAGCATGATTAAATCTTCCAGTGCGGTATCCTAAACTTTAAACAAGATTAGTGTTGGCCTCGCATTAAATCTTGCACAGAAAGATGAGGCTATTTGACTTGGATGAGAAGAAGATCAATTTGTTTCAATTCCTTTTTGGAATTATTATCCTTTTATTCCATGTGATCTTTCTTGGAGGAAAGTTTGGAAAGCTAAATTAAAAACAAAATGTCAGCGAGAGAGCGTTTTAATACAAGTGTTAAGATTTAGTGGGAGAAAGCCTCAAGAGTCATCGGGTATAACGTACTGGAACAATGACTAATTCAATTCTGCAGAGGCCTATGGCTTCCATGTGATCAAAGTGCACCGAGTTATATGGTCCATAGTTTCCCGTAAGGCCGGAGAGAAAGGATGGGTGGTAGCCTGCCCTTTTTTAAACCCAAGGCTACTTTCCCTCGGTCCACAGAACACACTTGACAGGCCTAGGTGGTATTTTATTATTTCAGTTCATTCTGTCTATTCCGACTCTATAATTACTCCCTACATGTCATTTAACTCGGCCTTTTTTTCAAATTACATGTCTGACCCTCTCTCGGGGATAGGATTTCCCTTGCCATGTATTTTAACGTACTCTATTTTAAACCCTCTCTCTGTTATTATTTTTCATTTTGGGTTTTTCCTTTAATCATTGTCCTATGATCTTGCTTTTGGTATTTTGTCTGGAACTGAGAGCTAAAATGTTGAAAATATGAGGCAAAGTCAGTGCAGGAGCTGCAGTTGGGTCGTCCCAAACCTGCTCAGAACAGTCAGGAGACGCATCTCTGTCTGTATTTGGATTGTACTGAATGATACAGATGGGAAACCTGTCAGGTGTCGCCTCATGAGCAACACATTCATGTCACTCTGCTTACATGTAGTCAGACGTGATTACTGTGATTCATGTCAATTTCAGAAAAGCTCTTAAAATCAAACCAGCAAAATCTGAAAAGCTGACTCCCTGCGTTGTGACTACAAACAATCAAACTGTGGGACCAGAAGAAGATGTCATTTCCAAGAGAGTTCCTCCTCTAATTTTAAACCAAAACATCATATTATTGGACTGATGCCTGTCTAAAAGAGAAGCGGAGAAAGAGGAGAGCGACAGGCCTTTCAGGGCCTTTGTTTACGTGAGCGTTACAGGCACAATTCCCACAAATGTGGATAGGAGCCCTTTGTAAACACGGCTTGAGCGAAGCTGCTGTTCGTCTGCCAATCTAAATACAACAAGGGGCCCGTGGTAAGCTTCACCGCCATCTCTAATTCTGGCTTTGGCTTTGGTGGAGAGCGGCACCGCGGTTCGAGGCCACGCTGCTGCATGCAGCCAGCGAGGGAGGAACGTTCCTCTGACTGGTGAAAGATATGAACCGCACGTATGGATGCATACTTTACACCACACACAGTGGCACGCACATACAATGAATAATGCAGTGATTGTACTTAATGGAATATTAAGTCTAAGCTGGTCACATTAAAAAAAAAAAAGGAATTTCTTGAGTAGAATTTTGAATTATTTTTGTGGAACATTTATGGACAAAGCATATAAAACAATGTAGATATGTTTGATTGTTTTGGTGCCCAACCAAGTTTAAAATACTCACAAGACTTGACAATAAAGCCTAAGTTGACAGAAAGTTGGCCCGGAGACTTTGCTTATCAGGTTTGTCCTGGCTACCGTATAAAAGTGTCAGTGTTTGGCTTCTTGTATACTTTCAGCGTGCCAGGAAGGAAACGATCCTCACAGGACACCAGACTCTGGATCGCAGTTGATGTAATTATCTGCTTGGTAGTAACGATTTGTTAAACACAGAGGCTCTGCTCAGCCAAATATCATTAATATCTGCATATCTGAAGGTGTATTTTTGGATAAGAAACCTGATGATTGCTGTAAAACGTGCCACATGCAGGTGTGAATATTAACACAACACTAGGGGGAGCCAGGCCATAACAAGAAATCCAAACAAAGTCCTCTTTAAAAATCCCTAAATGAAAGTTTCACTCCCCAGTGAAGTAAGCCCACTCATTAAAGGACAGTTTTTGTCTTGCTTTCTTGTTAGGGATGCCATTGATGTGTGACTTGTCCTTGTCCATCAGTACGCACTCTTAACACGGCCTTGTTGTTAAAGTTGGAGGTAAACTTGGGTAATGGAGACCCTGTTCATTAAGCGCGTGAAGTGAACTGGGAACAGACTAAGAAGAGAAAGGCGCCTTTGACATACCAGGGCTGGCTGTGTAATAATTGGCCGAGGCTAAAAAGGGTCACCGAAGAACAAGGAGTTAAAATGGACAGAAGCTCTGAGCCTTCCAGCTTTCCCCACTTAGCCGTGTTTCTCCGTGTTTTCCACTGATTTTTTGGTTGAGTGGCCGCACATAAATTGATACAAATCCATAATCCAGATTCAGGCTTAAATTCGTCTCTCCCTCCCTGCTTTTCCTCACAGGAGTGTGTTGAGTATTGATCCGAGCCTGAATAATTGAGAAGCTTAAGCTAAGCAAGCATGTGAGGGAAATGGTACTGAATAGTACATCCCAAAATTGGGCATCAAATTTGAAGTGCACAGAGCTGCAGTGTAAGTCAACAATAAATTGGGTCTTGCAGGAAGTTTGGTACTTATAATGTAGCCCAAAAAAAAGTTATTTTAGGTGAGATGTAGTGGGTCAAATGGCTCCTGAGCTGTTTGTCAGTTTGCAGCTCAGTAAGTGCAAACACTGCATGTTTGTCGTTGTAAAACATTTAAAAAGAATCTAATGCAATGCACAGGACACCTCACTCAGTCCACTTTCCCAGGCTCCCGCCCTCTGCTGCTCCTGAAGGGACTTATTAAAATCCATATTTTTCCACCAGACCATGTAAAAGATTTAAGAAACAGGGTGCACCTGGTGCTGCTGCTGCTGGTTGTTATGGGTCGCATTTGGCCAGCTGCAAAGTTGGAAAAAAAATTACAACAACTCACATTGTGTCTCAATCTTTACCCTGTGAAGCGCTGCCACGACATGTTTTGGTACAAGCGACTGTCATGACTTTCTCGTTTAGGTTTTGACATGAATCGCAGCTGCCAAGTGCTACCAAAACCCCACATGGATCCTAATATGAGAAACATCTGCCAGCGCTGACATGCGATATCGGATGTAGCAGTTGGTGCGTTATAGCGGGAGAGAGAGATTGTGTATAAATGCAACGCTGGAATTTACCCTGGATTATAACAGAGTTTCCAAACTCCACCAATGACTCATTCGAAGACAGAGGAAACATGAAATGCAGCAAACTTCCATCAATTAGGCTTTCAGATGTCCAAATATGAAATCATGTTTCCATTGGAGCGCCGTACGGTTCGTTAACGTTTAATCGTCTTAATTTAATGCGTTGTAAAAGCAAGACATGAACACATATTAACAGCCACTATGACAAATCTATTTGCTCAGTTTCTCGAGTTGAGGCGTAAAAAAAAGGGGGTGATTCTGCAGCGCTGCTCGGCCCTGCTGTACAGGCGTCACCCTCGTCTCATCAGGGTGACCTGGGTGTTCATGACTTGACATTTTCTGACTGCAGTCACACTCTGGGAAGGAAAAATAAGTGCAATGTTTTCTTTCTCAGCAGAAACTCACACCACTTGTGTCACGTATACGGCATACCCTTTCCACCCACCTAGAGTATGTCTGCTTCTCCGGTATCTCTCACTCTGTTCTCTCCCCTCCCTCCACATGTCACCGTGGAGAAGACAGGCGTGGGACAGGCCCGGCAGCTGATGATGAAATATGACCCGGTGATTTGTGGATTGTCTGCTGTTGAAGATGTTAGAGAAAGACTGTCCTCAGACTTGTAGCTGGAAGCTGCAACAGATGGGAGAGGACTCTTTTTTTTTTTCCTCTCTCCTTCCTCACCCCCACATTGCATAACTTCCACTTGTATGATACACGGAGGCTTAAGTTGCTGCTCAGGAGATGCAGACATGTTGAGGAGCATTTGAAGTATAGCAAGAAGCACTCTGCTCATTTATACAGAGGTAAAGAAATGCAGATTGTAATGTGATTTTATTGTCAGTTCTCTGCAGCCACGTGGCCTGAAGCAGAGCTGTGCAGTTAGCATGAACAGTGACAGCCTCTGTAACAGAAACTCAATTTAAAAGCTGCTGTAATCACTATTTACATGTTAACAGGAGATCAGATTGTGTGCAGTGTGAAAGCTGTCAAACTCACTGAAGATTATCTCTCGATTCTTGAGCTATACGAAGGCTTTTAGGGTCTTTTAGCTCTTTGTTTTAGAGTTACAGCCTACAGCTTTAGTGTTTTTAGTCACTCTCACCGTTGTAAAGTAACACAGATAAACCCACTGGACAGCATAAATAAACCTTTCCATAGCGGAGAATGATCTGGCTGCACCTCATCACCATCCTGTCTGGCTCGTTTGTATTTCTTTAAACCAATGACAGTGTAGGCGGCGCTAAACCCAAGATACGGTGATCATGTCATTTCAAATCAGTGAAACGGTGCATCATTTAATTTGAAGCTTTTCCATCATTAGTGGATGAAGACAGAAGAATGTCCTTGTCAGACAGAAAATGTTGTGAACATATTCTTTGTGGATCTTTACAGCTGTTCACTGAAAGAACCAACCAGGTCTGTCTTACTACACGAAGTCCTCAATGACATTTGACCTTTTAGTGTGTAGGTTGATGCTTAGCTAATGTTGTTGATGTACGGTAAGGGGTTTTAAAAAATGGTGACATGCAGATAACAGATGGAAAGAACACCGCCTGAAGTGCATGGCTAATGGCAGGCTTATACCCACAATTTATATCCAATAAGGCAGACAAGAGTCTAGCTAGTGAGGGAAGAGTAGCATTTAGCAGCTAACAAGACAGATGTCTTTCTCGGGGGCTGGTAAGTCTGCAGTCTGTGCAAGTGGATATAGGAGCTAAATTTATCAGGTGGACACAAAGATACCATCAAATGAGGCTGATCTTTGTCTGCTGGATGTTTTTACTAACTGACTGCTAAACAAGGTAGCAACACCCCTCGCTAACAAAAGTCATGACCACAATTTCTGCAAGGTGCAAAGAATAAACAAAACAAATCAGGGCCTTAAAACAAGCAACCGTTTCTTAATGGCAACAGGATCTAAGGCGAGCTCCTCACATGAAGGCAAGCAACATGACTGTGAGTTTTGCTCCACACTTATACCCAGGTGTGGGTGATTGCCGCAGTCTGATTGGAGAACAGGGCGGTGGT
The DNA here is from genome assembly GCF_000690725.1 of Stegastes partitus. Taxonomy (NCBI): domain Eukaryota; kingdom Metazoa; phylum Chordata; class Actinopteri; family Pomacentridae; genus Stegastes; species Stegastes partitus. The sequence goes on from NW_007577792.1 coordinate 360,872, forward strand.
CCAATCAGCCAGGACAGTAGGCGGGGAGAAGAACGAGGCCTGGAGTGCAGGTGTGGAGCTTCAGGTCAATCATCCAAGATGACAGACAGGTGGGGTCTGGAGCTGCTCTTCAGCCACACAAACCATCTCCACACATTGAGGCCACAGAGGATCCACCACAAAAAAATCACTCCAGCAGGGGCCATGACACTAATGCATTAGCCCAGGGGTGGGCAATTCTGGTCCTCGAGGGCCACAATCCTGCATGTTTTAGATGTGTCCCTCTTCCAACACACCTGATTCAAATCATCAGCTCATCATCAAGCTCTGCAGAAGCCTGATAACGATCCTGCTCATTTGAATCAGGTGTGTTGGAAGAGGGACACGTCTAAACATGCAGGATTGTGGCCCTCCAGGATCAGGATTGGACACCCCTGCATTAGCCACAGCAACTTTATAGGGTCCATGTAATTCATGCAGATTAAAAAAAGCAGGAAATCAGTCAGATAGCAGCCTACACGACTACACTTCCCACACACGGATCCACACGAGTGGCTTCTGAGATACACAAAGCAAGATGTTGCTAAAATCAACAACAAAACAAGAGACAGACAGCAACTAATTTGTAATCGTTAGCACAAATGTGTTCCTCTGCAGGCACTGACTAAACCCTAAAAACTAATTTCTGTGTATCAGAGTTACAATAATTAAAAATAAATAAAAAGTGTACTTTCCCTGAAGGGAGTCTTTAATGTTTTTCTTTCGTTTTTTCAAAAGTCCTAAGCACCTACATTTACATCTATAAAGCATACGATCTATAAAACATAAGTTCATTGTCCTGGTGTAAAGTAAAATAAAGTCAGGAGCAGATGTCATCAGATGGTATGAAACCTTTGTGTCTCCAGTTACCCTCAGCTGCCAGAACCTTTACCATCCGCGCATACCTTAGTTTTTACTGCAATTATGAGATGAAGGTTTGTGGAAAATCACCATCTATATAAAACAGCACTGACCGGTCCCGGTGCCAAACTGCCTGAATTCCTCACTGATGACCTGTTGTCAGGTGGTGTTTTAATTTGCGTGGAGATGGAAAAAATAATGTCTGTTATCCACATAGACTTTTGCAGGAGCCCTTTTAGTCATTTGTTATCCAGTCATTTAGTGCTGACATGGAAGTCAGTGAAGTGGGGAGAGCGAAACAAGGGCAGGCTTGTATGCTTCAATCCAGACTCGAGACCTGAGTCGAGATGGCAGAGAATTGGCAGATGAATTTCTCTGCTTCACTCCCTTCTGCTCTGTTCTCTTACTCTGTGTCATTCCAGGTGATGTAAACTGGCATGTTTCCCCCCCGGTTGACAAAAACTGGGCATGCGGTTGGATATGAGAGGACGGTGACTGCATGCTATTCAGGAGAAATGTCATGATTTCACTCTTTTCTGTGTGAAATCTTTTTTTTTTTGTAGTTTCTCTGGAGAATTAAAGACATTTAAAACTCGCAGTTCTTATAAACTGTGGTGACATTAGCTCTAAATTTAGGATTAAAGTCAGTCAGTTTTGTCAGGTCCACAGCGTGGTTGTGGGTACAGTTCGCTTTAAAATAAGTTTGTGAAATTGTCAGAATGCACCAACAGAATGCATCCAAACACGTGTGGTCCGACTAGCTGCTGGCTAATAAGCTGCCCTTGGACAGTCTTTCAAAGACGCTCGATACATTCCAGAAATTGAAACCTGTGAAGTTATTGTTGAGCTCTAACAGTATGTCTGTGAATCTGCCTCGTCTGCTTCATTTTGTGAATTTCTATTTTTCCTAGAAAGATTTCTGACAACCCCAGTTTGCCCGTAAGGCATAGAAAACCTCATGGCACCATTGCATTCTGTTCAATATTTTTAGCCATGCTAGCAGCTTGGCTGAAATGATGAAAGCAATGTCAGTCTGTTAGGCCATGAATTTGGTTCAGGCTGAAACATAAAACATCGACTAAATGGAGTCATTTGGGTGCCGACATTGGAGGATGAAAACTAATGACTGTGGTGATCCGCTGAAGTCTCCTCTAGCGCCACCGTCAGGTCACAGTTTCCTCTTTCCACTGAACTATCCCTCCTTTTATCACCAAGAGTAGCCCGAAATTTAATACAAATACTCATGATTTCTAGAAATTTATCCTGACAGTGATAACCTGAGTGTTAATTGTGTAAGGTTCATAAATGAAGAGTGATTTGTGCTGAGTGACAGTTTACATTTGTGTTTGCAGAGTTGTCGTTTACACATTTTCACACAAGCAGCTAAATCAAACAAGCAACCAAATGAAACTGAGAACACAGGCATTTGCCTAGTTTGGTTCTGCTTCCTCCTGATTGGTTAGTTCGGTCAGGTGACCGTGTGTGTCAGGAAGTTGTTGTGGCCGCTGAGATGTGAAGAGTAAAGATCGCTGTTTTGAACAAGAAATCCGTCTCCATCCTGCTGTCTCATTATTAATCAGAGTGATCCATTAACCATCAACGAACCCTCACGTTACATTTGGTGGCAGCGGTGGGATCTTAGTAGGAGTCAGCGCTGAAACATTACAGCAAGCAGCCACTTCATATCTTTTGGGCAAAAGGGGAATTTTCATGCCCCAAAGCTGTAAACCTTTGTTTTTGAGATCCAGGAGGGCACAGTGTTTTATCAGAAAATCCCAACCTACTATGACTGGCTGGTAAGCATCTCTGAGAACTTCGACTTCCTGTTGCCATACCTGTTGTGCAACTCTGCAAACACAAATGTAAACTGTCACTCAGCACAAATCACTTTTCATTTATGAACCTTACAATTGTAAAGTTAGCAAATCCGTTTTGACAAAAAATCTACATGCAGCTGTGTAAAGCAGCAGGGAAGAGTCAGGACCTCAGAATCTAAAGTCATGGTTCTCTGCCGGAAACTGGTGGATCGCTCTCTCTGGTTTGATTGGTGAACTGCTGCCCCAAGAGTAGGTGTTTACGAATCTTAGGATATACTGACAAGTGACAGTAAAATGGAACATGAGATGAATGGATTAGTTGCGTATCAGCAGTAATATGTATCGGACTGTTGTGGCAGATTTGAAATTGTGGAAACAAGAGATCGAAACGGGTTTCCTCCGTAGGGTGGTTCAGTCTTAGAGACAGGATGAGGAACTTGGACATCAGAAGCGAGCTCTGAGTAGAGTTGCCGCTCCTTCGCATCAAAAAGAGCCAGCTCGGGTGGCAGCTAAGGCATCTGATCAAAAGGCCTCCAGGGTGCCTCTCTTTGGAGGTTTACCAGGCACATCCATCTGGGAGAAGACCCCAGGGTAGACCCAGAACTCTCTGGAAGGATGATGTACTGTATAGCTCACTGGGCTGGGAATTCACTGGAAACTCGAAAGTGTTGCCGGGGAGAGGGATTCCTGCTGCCACCATGACCCAAAGGTGGAGGAAAATGGATGGCTAGTTGCAATGAATTTTAAGTACTGTTGAAGTAATGAAGAAATGGAAATGACCATGTGTTTGTTTTTTTTAACATTTCACTCAATTGTTCCATATCTTCAGCTACAGTGCTTTTTTTTTTTGCCTAAACTTGACCACAGATGAGAGTCTGTGTGCAAAACCTGGTCTCTGGAGTCAAGGGCTCTGTTAGTCCACCATCCTCCCCAACCACCTCCAATACAGTCTGTTTATACAAAAAAAGCACCTGTTGAACCTAAACTTTAACGTGAATACTGCCGAGTTGCATAGAAACATAATTTGTAGCTGGCAGAGTTGACTGTCTCAACAACTATTGGATGGACTGCCACGAAATTTGGTGCAGACAATAAAGGGGTTTTGTACACCACGGCCTGTTGGGGAATACCACTGCATAGGTAATAAAAGTTTAAATAAAGCCTTTTGTGTCTCCAGTGGGGGGGCTGTCTGAAATCTGATAAATTCCCTCAAGTGATGTACTTGAGTCAGCGATGGTTGGAGCTGAAGACTACAAGTTAGAAAAAAAAAAAATCTGGAGGTGTGCAGTTAGAAAAGAAGTGAGCTCACCAGAGCTCTGTAATCTCTGCTTGAGACTCATGGCTCTAGGCTGTATTAGCTGCTACTAGCATAGCGCGCTGACTGAAAGTTGGACGGCTGCACTGTGGGTGCCGGGTTCTCACAAAGAAGAGGAACGTCTCTGCTTCTGTTACACTGATTTTAATGGAATTCTTAATTGTATTTGTGGCTTTAATTTCCTCAAAAACACAACTACTTGCATGCATATAGAAATAATTAATACCAACAATTTTGCCATGTCAATATCGCTGTTAATCATGATTTTCTTTCACCCGTACTTTGTCATTACATGCATAACTAAATATCATAGTTGGGGGATCACGTTGGTTCAGGCAACATTCTCATGCTTTTACGATAAATATGTTTTATGGAAGACGTTCTGTTTCTCAGAGTGCCTTTGTTTAACGTGCTATCCACCCTACAGGTCCTGAGGGGGATTTTTTTTTCTTTAGGATATCATGTTGCATCTCCTGTTCCCCCCCCAATCCAGCTGTCTGTCTTAAAAACATCCTTAATTGTGTTCTCCCTCTTCATATACAATGTTGTCTAGACTGCAGGTTAGTTATGGATAATGACAGGGTCTCACCTGGAGCTCGTGGCCTCGTGGCACACTGTTAGACGTGAGAATGCCTTCCCTTCTAAACTTGCTATAAATCAGCCTGGTGCTGGAGAGGCAGATGCAGCATCATACTATGGCATTTCCCACCAAAGAAAGACATACTTAATTGTATTCTTCCTTGTACACATGTAGGAATGTAACGAGGCATCTCCCATGTGCTCGGACTAACACTGCCTACATTCTTAATGGTATGTGTGTTGTTTCTTTCGCTGCGTGGCTCTGGGACCAGTGCTGGTTTGTACATCGCCGGCATAAAGAGGAACCCCAGGTTTTGTTTTCTTTGCTGATTGCGATAGTTAGAGCGGGGAACACTGATTTAAATTCACACAGCGAGGAGGAGGTATGGTGAGTGTCAGGTCTCAGTCTGGAGTCTAAAACGAGTGGAAATACTGATCACAGGCAAGTTTCTCACAAGTTATTGCACACGAGATAATTGCATCTGCATTTCCCATTCAATTACCAGTTTGTGTTTCTGCAGACGAATCCGTCTCCAAGCATGAGTCAACAATATGGAAATTGTGCGATTACGGAACCCTTCATCATACAAAACAGTGTCGGCAATTATTCCCGAGGAAAATGCGCAGGAAATGGACCGTGGCCTCCTGCTCTGCTGCACAACCAAGACGTCAGCGCCACCGGAGGAAACTGGGACTTTAATTGCTGGCAGGTCTGTGTTTACTTAGCAGTGACACCGGCAGCAACTGAACCTGTGTTTATTTTCGACTTCGGATGACTTTAGAAGAGAATAAATCATCCTTGTGCCGCCGCATCATAAAAACCACTCAAAGGAGATGTCAAGTTGAAAGGGACCTGCATCCTGTGGAAAAGTAAACCGTTCTCGCGCCCTTTCTTTGCGGCGGCGCGTTTGAAGAGCGAGGCATTAAGCCCTTTTTGCTAATGTATTAGCACATAATTGTTTCCCTCACTTTTCAAAATGTAAAATATCCACCCTCGTGCATTAATTGTGGACATTCAGGAATCTCGAAATGATAATGCTCGGAGTGTTCTGTTTTCCACTTAGTACCTCATTATACACTTTCAGACTCTATGATGGTCCATTATGGAGAGCCGGCGAGAGAGAGAGAGAGCGAGGCAGGGAAAGATTTCAGTTTCCATGAAGACCACTGTATTTGCAGGTCCTCTGTGTCCTAGAGAGGGAGGACTCGCGGGACTCGCTCACAGTGTGAAGTGCTCCCAGGGGTACGTGGGATAGCCGAGAGGGGAAATGTAATAACTCAATGACGAGGAGAGGCTGCCAATTACAGTCAGCTCAGAATAGAGGAGCAGGATCAGACACATTGAAAATGGCTGCGTTTCTAGACTCCCCAGGGAAGGCCCTCCATCAGTGAGCTGCCAGTCCATTGGAAATATGAGACGCAATGTGGGAATCCAAACAATATCATAATTGTGAGTGATAGCGGCGGGCTAAAGAATACATCCAAACACGAGAGTATCAATGGTGGTGTTGTTTTAAGATTAAATGTACACTCATGCCTGGGATCTCCTCCTTCTCTTGGCACTTTGGTTGCACTTATACAATGTTTGGATTGTCCCGCGGAGTATTTCTTCTAACAACATAAACTGGATGACCTATATAGTCTCGACATTCCTCATAGTGCAGATAAGGAGCTATAACAAGAGACAAACATAGAAGAGCTTGTAAATAAGGTTTACGTTTTTTTTGCCTGCATTACATGATTTAGACCATTCAGACAAAAGTAATCATTTACTTTCATCAAACATAAAGCAAACATCGGTGCAACCCAACGGTGCAGTACGTAACATAGACGCTATCACTTCCAGCCCAGTGGTCACGTTGCTCATTGCAGTCAATCAGTCAAAGGTTATTTAAAGTTGAAAATTGAACACAGTTCATCGCCTGAGGGGGGAACTATTTCAAAGAACAATAGCGACATTGTAGGGCGTCAAATGATAGATTACGTTATGGATTTTATATAGAGATTGAATGACAAGTCCTGAGCAGCAGAAAATAATGTGATTTCAGTGCCACAGCCCAAACAGTATGCAGATAGGTATTGTAGATGGGCCAGAAAATAGTGACGAAATCAGGCGCCGCTATAGCTCACCTGGGGTCCCATGTGCAGGGCTACAGTCCCAATGTGGAGGTCATGAGTTCGAATCCCACTAATGGCCCTTTCCCACACGTCCTCTCCCACTTTCTATTCTCTCTCTCACTGCACTATCAACAAAGGCCAAAAAAATAACTAAAAAAAAAGAAAATAATGACAAAAGAATGTTCAAATTTATCAAACGTCATCCTTATTGAATTGAATATTGTGGGCTGCAAGGTGGATCAGTGGTTAGCAACGTTGCCTCACAGCTAGAAGGTCGCCGGTTCGCGTCCCGGTGAGGACATCCGGGATCTTTCTCCGTGGAGTCTCCATGTTCTCCCCGTGCAGTGTGGGTTCTCTCTGGGTTCCTCCCACACAGTCCAAAAAACATGTTGAGGTTAATTGGTGATTCTAAATTGTCCGTAGGTGTGAATGTGAGTGTGCTTGGTTGTCTGTCTCTAAGTGTAGCCCTGTGATAGACTGGTGACCTGTCCAGGTGAACCTGCCTTCACCCTGAGTCAGCTGGGATAGACTCCAGCCCCCCATGACCCTAGAGAGGATTAAGCGGCGTATAGATAATGGATGGATGGTTCCTTATTGATCAGAACGCCCCATAATGACACATGAATGGAACAAAGTGCGTGTTCATAGAGCTCAGTGCTACCAGAGTGCTACGTTCTTTTATAAAGGTGGCATTTTGCTGGATCAACTGCATCGTTCTAAAGTTAATTTTCTGGTATTTTTCTACAAATTCTCGGTAGTTTAATTTTGCGAGCAGGTTAATATTTACCAGGTGAGTCAGCACACGTGCACCAGCCTCATTTCCAGCCCCGCTAATGTATGCAGACGTGCCCATCTGTTCGTGCACTGATCCACCAGTCGTTAGTCGTTACACGAGATGCGCATCAAACTGAAAAGAGACCTCGTTGGTAAAAACGTATCACAACAAGTAATCGACTAGAATTACCCCCTCATGGTTTTACCCCAACATCAACCAGTCAAGTTTACATTCATGTCTGTCCGGACTTGACCTTTAGATTATAAAATGTCATCTCTTCATCATTTCATCCTCCTAGATATCTGTGTGAAGTTTTGTCATAACTGGAACATGAATTCTTGTGCCGTGTTTTCTGAGGTCACAGCGACCTTTGACGGCCAAAAGCTGATCCTCAAGTCCAAGCGGACATTTGTGCCAAATTTGAAGAAATTCCCTCCAGGTGCTCCTGATTTTAGCATCTTCACAAAAACTGGATGGACATGAGGATGCCGTGACCTTTGGCCTTTGACCACTAAAATCTCACAGTCCAAGTGAACGTTTGTGCCAAATTTAAAAAACTAAATCCCTCCAGGTGCTCTGGATCTGTCGTGTTCACATAAAACTGGACGGACATGAGGTTACAGTGACCTTTGACCACCAAAATCTACTCATGTATCCTCAAGACAAAGTGAAGTTTGGGCCAAATTTGAAGAAATTCCCTCCAGGTGGTCAAGAGAGATCAGTTTCATGTGTGGAAATTTTTTTTTTTTTGTATGCAAGCACAAACACATCTGGCCACTTATGCTGTTGCTTAATGCAGGTAATTACCATCGACCATCATTTTTCAGTTCAGGAATGCAAGTCAGTTACTATAATTTGGCATCTTAATGTAGAAATAATGATGTGCTTTACTATTTCTTGTTAAACAGTCGATTTAAAAATGAATGGATAACAATAATAGTTATATTTTAGCATTAAAAATATGATTTTGGCTAAAGAGCTTCTAGATCCTGGTGTATTAACCATTACAGAAACATAAGAGTTGATTGTGGCATAAACCTGACACTGGGTGGTGGTCCAACAAATTAGTTAAACACTGTAAATATATATATAGACTGCAGTTTTAAGGTGAAAATGTTCAGTGACTGCTTATTTTGCTCATGATATCTTCCAGCATATGAAAAACATCGGTTAACATGATACCAAAACACTTCACTGAAGAGATCTTTAACTCCAAAGTGATGTAAAATCTCTTGCTTTTAATTTCAAATTCCACAGATGTTCAGATTACCAACACACAAGGCAAAGAGAAGCACTTACGATGGACCAGCTTACACTAAAGAATGTTGTTTTCCACTGAGCAACTGACTGGCAAATTCAGCTTTTCAGTTCCACTCGTTTCAATGCATTTTATATTTGTTTATCTGGCTTTGCGGAACCGTCAGCACGCACAAAGCTGCAGCTCTCCGGCTCAGCCTGGAGTTCCTGTGCGCGGCGACGAGCATATTCTCGTCTTATGGCGACAGGCTTGCTGACATAGTGAGTCAGTGCCAGGATATCCTGATGACCCACTGTGGCAGCAGATTCTTTGGGAGGCCCGTTCTGAGGATTAGGAGGCACTGAGCTCTGAACCCGTGACCTCTGCTGTTTGTTTACCTTTTCCTGGTTTAGGTCACTGTGACTTACTACTGTATTGTTGCATCAACATCCCATGTTCCATTTGGATCCGTTCATGCAAGTGTGTGTGTGCATAAAGAGGGACGAGAGGCTCACACACGGAAAAGCAGGGTTTTCTCTTTGCATGCATCAAAATCGTAGAAATGTCCACTTGATTTGGAGAAAAAAAAGTAGAATCAATGGGGCCTGGTTTGTATCCCACTCATTCACACTCTTCACTCTCATTTCTGACGTGCTGCAGGTTTTCCATGTTTGTAAGTCCAAGTACCCACAGCCACAACTTAAATTGTTGGCTGTTCATTACTGCCACACAACAGTGGACAAAGCAGCGCCCGTTATATCCAGCTCTAACTATATTTCAGAAATGCTTGCTCATTCACAACTAATTAACTCCTCGGTGCAGCGCAGAGGAGAGCAGAGCAGAACGTTTCTCACTGTCTCAGTCTGGAGTAAACAAGACCCCGGCGGGAAAAAGGGTCTTGTCTTGGCTGGCTGGCTGGCCCATTTTAATAAATCGATGCGCTAATCATCGAGTGCCCTGGCCGCGCTTCCAGTCCCTCTGCCTTTGAGGTTAATTTAATTAGGTTCCAATGCTGAAAAGCCCCTGACTTGCACACAGAAGTGCAAGGTGTAATTGATTTTTTTTTCTCTCTCCCTGATATTCTCTGCTTTTAGGTGGAAACGATGTACAGGGTGAAGGGAATTTAATGACAAACACAGTCAACAAAGAGCCCATTTCTGTGGCTTAGGGAAAGTTTAGTTTATGATACAGTCGAGGTCTAATGAAGGCAGATTAATCCTTTACAAATAGGTTGAGTGTATTTACAAGGCCCTCCTCCTTTTGTATGGATTTTTGTTGTCGTGTTCTCACCCCAATTGGCCGCTGCATTGTTAAAAAAGTAACACCGGACGAAAACCTCTGTCTGTAAACATATAAATTAATAGAGTGCTTTCAGTTCCATGTAAAAAAAATTTGTCCTTGTTGTGCCGATGTAACAATTAAATTGAACGCGTTGAGCTGTACGTGGAAGGTTTCTATGGCGACCGTAGCGGATTCTTTGCATTTCAAATAAAAGAATATTTCAGGCTGAAAATATTTTCTGTTTGGAAGAACACCTCTGGTTTGTGCTGGTTGTTGTCGTCAAACCACCAGGAAACTTTGGATACCTAACGATTAGCTAAACGATCCTCAGCAATTGTCCACTCATAGATTAGCAACTAATGTCAAACGGGGCATTTATCTGCTATCACATAAACTGCAAATCATAGACTGTGTATTGTGACGACCCCTCTGTGCCACTTGGTGTGATTTGCCTTCAGGTTTCCATCGCGGCAGGGTCGTCATCGAGGTGATTGACTGCACCTGGGCCCGTGTAGCTAAACACACTCTCCTGCCCCTATGTTTTTGGCACGAGACCTCGTCTGCTCTCCCATTGATTATTGCGGTCTAAGAGCCGGGCTGTACCAACATTCAGATGGAAGGAACCTCTTTGCAAAGTCACCCATAGGCTTCCTCAATAGTGGAAGTCAGAGTGGTGGCCCCGGCCATCTTATCTTGTCTCCTCCTAACTCCTGGATAATTCATGAGCAAAGATGTAAAACAAGAGTGGAGCTGAGGTGCAAACATCTCTGGACCCTCCTATAACTGTGTGGGTTGGTCCTGATACTCAGAGAAGTCAGGCGTCTAATTCTGCATAACCTTAAGTCTGAGTACATTTAAATGGGTGAGTTAAGTAAAAGTTCTCAGGTGTGTTGGAAGAGGGAAACATCTAAAACATGTTGGATAGGGGCTCTCGAGGACCAGGATTGGGCACCCCTGTTTTAGACGTTTCAGTACTGCAACACACCTGACTCAGATCAATGGATCATTAACAGACTTGTGTAGAACTTGACAACAAGCTGTTGGAGATCCATTAATGTGAGTCAGGTGTGTTGCAGTACGGAAACATCTAAAACCTGCAGGACAGTAGCTCACGAGGACCGGAGTTGGAGATCCCTGGTGTAGAGGAACCAAACCTTTTTTTTTGCACTTATTTCTGCCGTAAAGTTGGTAACATGGAGATCTTCTGAGACGTTTAGAGTCACCTTCAAGTGACCACTCGAGGAACTGCAGTTGTTGGCAAGGTTGCCGCGTCCTGCACATGTTAGCATGTCGAGCTAGCTGGCTTACTGTGGTGGTCACTTAACAGGGTTACTTCCAATGTCTAGAGGGAAATGCATGTTGCAGTATTTTACCATTAACATGTCCACTGTCTAGCATTTGCCCAGTTTGGAAACTGGTCCCAGATGTGTACCCCAGAGTGCCAGGCTCATGTTAGTGGCTCTGTCTGCAATATCAGTCACCAACAGTAGTTATGTGACGTAACTCCGGTTCCATGACCACATAAGAAATAACAATGGAGGTGATATCTGCTGTATATGGGGAATTTTACATTGTTGAAAGCAATGTTGAATAGGACAATACTGCTATTTGATGTACAAAGGGGGCAGACAAATGTGTTTCCTTTAACGCTTTAGCATTAGTCGTCACTGAGTTAAACCAATCAGTGTTCACCCACGTTGCTCAGAAAGACCTACCTACCTCATCCTCCCCTGAACAGAGCTCTGACAGAGTTTTTTACAGGTAGGGTCTTACAGTTGGAGCATGAACAAAGGCCAGTTTAAAATGGTCCTCAAGTTCCTGCAGTGGAAAATAGCTGATTGGATGGTTCTCATCTTAGAAGCCTTTTGCACATGTTTATTTATTTATACATACATGTGGTAAAGCCTGCTGACTTTTAGCCTCGGTCGTGCAGCTTTGGCGTTTTGACACGTCGGTAGACACCAAGTGAATCCTGAAGGCCTCTGCTACTGGGTGTTATCTTAAAGTTGGCCTGGAACATTTTAAATCCCGGTGCTAGCAGCCGTTTAAAGCAAACTCCTGTGTCTAATATTGGCTTAATTAGCTGCATCTAATTTGTGAGCTACTGCCAAAATCAGTCAGTGACAGCCTCTGTCAAAATCAGCAGCTACTGGCTAAAAATAAAAAACCTGCTGCCGAAATCAAGTAGCTACTGTTTCAAAAACAAATTAGAGCGGTTTATGTGCTGCTATCATGACTGTAAATTGCTTAGGGGCCGAGCAAGAATGGGGAATGTGACGGGTAGCATAGCAACAGTAACTAACAAATGGTCAATTATGAGACTGTGTGGAAGATCAGGTTATTGTTGTGTTTGGAGATCTGCACACCTGGGCCATCAGACAGTGAGTCAGATGTTGTTGTAGCAACCTCAGCCTCCACCAACATCTTCAGAGGCCTCTTGAACTGAACGCTGGGATCAGCTTTTACCCACTGATACGTGTCAAGCGGAAGCAGAAACCTCCCCCCTTTCTTCAGCAGCTCCCCAGACTGTACAGCCCTCAACATTTTGTTCAGGACTGGAAAAAGCACTAAGTCTACAGTCCCTCTGAGGCATGTCCGCCTGCATGCACACACTTGCACACTCACACACAGGCAAACTGGGGTGTGGAGGGCTCCAGCAGATCCTCAGGCCTGCTCAGCTCTCATCTGGACAAATCCCTGGAAGCCATGGCCTGGGCTCAGTGAAAGCCTTCTCAGTGCCAGCTCCTGCATTCATGCTGGAATCTCTCATTCCACCATCGCTGCTGTATTCAAGGAACCAGGAAATCCTTCGCTTCACGATACAGTAAAAATTATATGTATTTCACTTGACATCCGGTATCCACATGCCAGTGATTGCTGAGTGCTTAGGGTTTTTTTTTTTTTCTTCTTTCCTACCCTGAAGACATACAGCGGGGTGGAATGTGTCTCTGCGCGATGCCAAACTCACCGTTTGTCCTCTAAAATAACTCTCCCTCTCCTCATGCTTGGATTGTGAGGTACGCGGTGCAGCCGCAGCGCTGAGGGAACAAGCATCCAGCCTGTCAGCGTAAATGGGTTGTTTAGTTTTTTTTGCAGGCAGCAGCGCACACTGCAACCTTTCCCCCAGAAAAAGAGAAAAGAATGAAAGTCAGGAAGGAGTTCTGGCTCGTTATCAGTTTGTCTCCCGCTTCAAGCCAGAATGACTGACTCTGACCCAGCCAGGTTTGTGTACAGTATTATCCCACAGTGTTCTTGAATGTGAAAGGGCACAAGCTGTACGTACGTGTTCTCTCCGCTGATGCTGATCAGCTTGTATTGAAATCCTTGGGTCAAGGCTGCACTCATTGTACATTGGTTATTTCATGTCAGAGAGCCTCTCCAAACCTTTAAACTCATCATTTATTTAACGCCTTCTTGTTTGCCTTGTCAAGCTGCGGCCTTGCTTCTAGTGCCAGCGTGTGCCCCAGTCTACATTTTTGCATCTCACAAGGCTAACCTGTATTAATATTTCAAATCAGGAAAGCAAACAGGCCCCAGTCCATCCCTTGATTGGCAGTTGAGGTGATGCAGCATTGAGAGATTATTGATGCATTGTTATGGGGTTAGGTTTGGGCTGCTGTAAAATAAAAAATGAAATAAAAGCAGCAAACATTTGCCCATCTATTTTGCAGAGTTTAATTGAATAATTCTTATTTGGGCTGTGAAGCTTCAGGCTGATTCCAAGTGGCACAGATGTCCCATGAATAAAACATCGACTCTGTGAGCAAATATTAGCACTTGCAGTTATGATTATTTTCTTGTTAGTGTTTGGCAATGTCAAACATGCGCTTTTGGTGTTGCTGTGCGATTGTGATTATAATTGGTCACGTTGAAAACACACAAGCTGTGACACATGACTTAAACGGGGAAGATAGAAGCAATCCATTAAGATTTGCATGTTATTTTGGAGAAGATTATCTTCATCTATTCCTCATCTGGATCGCATTCACAGCCACTGTTGGTTTGTAATCACATTCATATCAGTCCACGCTAATTCCATCCACTTGTACGGCATCTGTGCAGGCAGGAATCAAAATGAGATGTCAGAATGAGTATGCATGAGCTTGTCAGTCTGGAAGAAACTAAGATTTCTAAAAAGGTTGCAACAACTTTAGGGCCCTTTTCCTTTATCATACGCTACCAAATGAGATCTCTTCTTTCTGTCGGGGTAATATCACACAGATCACGATGAGCTGGCAGAGGACTGGATATGCATCCTAACACCACAGTCTGAACCACCCGATCCTGCCCTAACCTGCAGGTTAGACAAAATACAGTGAGACTTATCAGCCTCCTGTCATAACAGCGTTCAAGACAGACAGGAGATATTGCTCTTCCTGTTACCTTTGCAGCTGTAATAAGTCCTGGCAGTGATTATGTTACAGAATTATTAGATTTTTGGATTCAACAAACAAATAAGAGGACTTGTACAAAATATAGGTCCAATACACCCACTAGCCACAACATTAAAACTCCTGCCAGGTGTGGGGAACACCAGTGATCATCTCGTTGACTGTTGGTCCTGATGTCATGTCAGCGTTATGTTGA